>NC_056731.1:223869276-223934276 GCF_019279795.1 Protopterus annectens
ATAATTTCCTGAATCATAGAGCCAATTATGCATTTTCGAGTTATAATCAGTAGTGTAGCATACAACGATACCACCTCCCTTATCCGGCTTCATTATACGTAAATCTTTGTTCCATACTAAGCTATTCAAACATATTCTTTCCTTCTGTGTAAGGTTATCCAGCCCTAAACTTTCTTTCTTCCTATTCTTTTTATATTTAGAGCTAAACCAATATATATCTTTGCTCACTACCTGTTCATAACTGTGAATGGACTGATTATTAGGGGGTATATAGGTACTTTGTTTCTTAAGAGTAACATTGTTACTGGCATTATCAATTGTACTGTTATCAAAATGCAGAGCCAGGTTAAGTCTTCTGCAATACAGTTTCACTTCCTTTATTGTATCTATTAAATTAAAATCAGAAGTTGGTATAAATTTCATTCCTTTACTCATTAAGCTTACAAACTCATTGTCAATTATAATATCAGTATAATTGTAAACCTTGAAACCATTGTATTCAGACATAACCTGGTGTGAATCTACTATATTTTTCTTTTTTTCTAATTGTGATATATTTTTTCCATACTTGTGAACAAACACATCAAATAATCCACGAAGATGTTCACTATGAATCTTTATACTATGAATAGTTTGACTAATATTGGACTCATTAGTCTCTTGCATACTACCAGAGGTTACCTTATAATCACATTGTCTATTCATTAATTCCATCTGTTGTTTTGATTCCTTTGTTTGGGTGCCGGGAAAAATCCCCCCCCCCGAAAATTTTCATCCCACTTAGCACTTCTTGGTCTTTCGTTAAAACTGTAGATTCTTTCCCTGCCTTCATTCTTCTTTTCATTAGGCCATATGTATACTATATTAATCTCATAACTTTCTTTGTCCCTCATTAATTTCCTATTCTTTCTATCAAAAATCACTTTTGTCTTTTCTTGTGTATCCCTAAATTGTTTATTGTATAAGTCCTTCCAGTTATTGAACTCGGTGTGCCTAATAATAATGTCATTCATACATTCAAGTTCATAAGTCAGATAACTAAACGTGATGGACATAAAGGTATTGGGAAGTTATCCATGCAAGCCAATAGTCCATTTGCAAGAAAAGAGACAAACCAAAGACATGGACAGGACTTACATGTGCACAAACAAAGGCAGAATTTACATAATAATTCTAATTCTAATACATCTATGTACCAAATGGATCAGTTTTTATCTGATGATTATGTTTTTGAATCAAATGTGAATGTAGTTATAAATGAAAATTTTAATATGCATGATTTTAAATATAATACTATTAAGGAAATGATATATAATTTTGGTAAGAAGTTGGCTATATATAAAAATACGAAAATGGATTTAGCATATCTTTCCAAATGTCTTGATGCTAAGATAGTTCCCAAAGGTATTAGATTCTTTAAGCTTCCCTTAGGCATCCATCATAGTAAGGAAGTAAAAAAGGAATTTAATGAATTATTTGACAAATTTGGTTTTGCCTATATTAAAACACTTATTAAATTTAATGATGAAAAACTTAGTTATCTGACTTATGAACTTGAATGTATGAATGACATTATTATTAGGCACACCGAGTTCAATAACTGGAAGGACTTATACAATAAACAATTTAGGGATACACAAGAAAAGACGAAAGTGATTTTTGATAGAAAGAATAGGAAATTAATGAGGGACAAAGAAAGTTATGAGATTAATAGAGTATACATATGGCCTAATGAAAAGAAGAATGAAGGCAGAGAAAGAATCTACAGTTTTAACGAAAGAAAAAGAAGTGCTAAGTGGGATGAAAATTTTCGGGGGGGGAGATTTTTCCCGGCACCCAAACAAAGGAATCAAAACAACAGATGGAATTAATGAATAGACAATGTGATTATAAGGTAACCTCTGGTAGTATGCAAGAGACTAATGAGTCCAATATTAGTCAAACTATTCATAGTATAAAGATTCATAGTGAACATCTTCGTGGATTATTTGATGTGTTTGTTCACAAGTATGGAAAAAATATATCACAATTAGAAAAAAAGAAAAATATAGTAGATTCACACCAGGTTATGTCTGAATACAATGGTTTCAAGGTTTACAATTATACTGATATTATAATTGACAATGAGTTTGTAAGCTTAATGAGTAAAGGAATGAAATTTATACCAACTTCTGATTTTAATTTAATAGATACAATAAAGGAAGTGAAACTGTATTGCAGAAGACTTAACCTGGCTCTGCATTTTGATAACAGTACAATTGATAATGCCAGTAACAATGTTACTCTTAAGAAACAAAGTACCTATATACCCCCTAATAATCAGTCCATTCACAGTTATGAACAGGTAGTGAGCAAAGATATATATTGGTTTAGCTCTAAATATAAAAAGAATAGGAAGAAAGAAAGTTTAGGGCTGGATAACCTTACACAGAAGGAAAGAATATGTTTGAATAGCTTAGTATGGAACAAAGATTTACGTATAATGAAGCCGGATAAGGGAGGTGGTATCGTTGTATGCTACACTACTGATTATAACTCGAAAATGCATAATTGGCTCTATGATTCAGGAAATTATGAAGTTACATCACAAAATCAAATTAATATAGGTTACAAAAGAATTGACCTTATTATTGAGGAATATATGATAGACAACAGAATAAGTGATGAAGTATATAAATTTATAAGAAATGATTATCCGGTGGTGGCCAAGATTATAGGCATACCTAAAATTCATAAATCTATAGACAACCCCCCCGTATAGGCCAATAGTGTCAGGATCCAAATCCAAAACTTATAACATAGGAGTCCTGATTGACACTTGGACGAAACATATATATAAAGTAGTGCCTCATATTATGAAAGATTCATGGCATTTTTTATACAACCTTACACCCGACAAATGGAATAAGGACTACATATTCATTACCATTGATGTGGTTGATTTATTTACTAGTATACCTAAGGAGGTAGGTTTGGAGTTTTTCTCCAATAGCCTCAGGAAGTACTCAGGTTACACCTGGGACAAGATTTGTTTACTTACTGAACTCATGTCCCTGGTGTTGGAACATAACTATATAACTTTTCAGGGTGAACTCTTTAGACAAAAGATCGGGGTGGCCATGGGTGCTTCTTGCGCCCCTATATTTGCTAACATGGTCATGTTAGAATGGGAAACTGAATATTTGTTTAAGAGTAAATACTATGAAAAGGTTGAATATTATGCCCGATTTTTGGATGATTTATTCATATTATGGAAGGGGTCTGAGAATGAGATTCATGAGTTTGTTAATTTCCTCAACAACACTACTGAATTCTTGAAATTTACCTATAACTTTAGTAGTAAGGAGACTGCCTATTTAGATACTCTTATTTGGCATACAGATGCTGGATTCGCTTCTAGGATTTTTAGAAAGCCTACATATTCCAATGATTTTATTGCTTACAATAGTAACCATCCGCCTCATATGTTTAAAAACATTATTAAGGGACAATGTATTAGGACGGCACGAATGTCCTCTAGTGAGGACGTTATGAAAGAGGATATAGAATTGCTGTGTAATATGTTCCATAATAGGGGATACCCGATGAAAATGATTAAGAAAATTTCACAATTTGTTATTACTGAATGGGGCAATAAGTACAAACCGTTACTTGGTGACATTGATGGCACAAACAACATTAGGGTAAAGGAAGTGACCAACAGTTTCAACAGAGTATGTGTGCTTACTTATAATCCCTAACATTATATTGAGGAAATTTTGTACAGACACTGGGATGTCATTTACTCAAATGGTTTAGATATTAAGCTGGGAAACAAACCAAAGATTGTATACAAGGCAGCACTTAACATTAAAAGACTCTTGGAACGTACCGATAGGATGGACCTAGTGAAGGATAAAAATATCCGAGGTAGCACCAAATGTGGTAGATGCCGCCAGTGTCATTATATAAATGAAACAGATAAAGTAAGATTAGCTGATATCAACCACACTGTGATTAAATGTAAAAAAGGTAATTGTAATAGTAAGAAGGTGGTCTACCTTGCCTGCTGCACAGCATGTAGGGCTTATTACATTGGAAAAACTGAGAGATGCATTAAAAAACGAATATATGAACATAACTACAAGATTAGTAAACACGATACTACCAATGCATTATATAGGCATGTACTTGAAAAAGGGGAAAACCATAACTTTATATTTGCCATCATTGATCAAATTAAGACGTTTGAAGGCAACTGGAAAAATGAATTAGCTCTCAAGGAGAGTATATGGCAAATAAAAACTGATGCAACTAGATATCCTGGTCTTAACGACCATATCAGCATCAAACCTTTCCTTGTTGAATAATCAATTTTTGATTAGCTCAGTGGGAGATATTCTAGCAGTTTTTAGAATTTTTTAAGGAATTTTTTAGAGGCTTTTATAATAGTGCTATGTTATATTGCTTCACATTTTATATTTATGTATTGTGTAATGTTTATGTTCATTATCTACATATCATATTTATATTTATATTTATAGCCATAGAGTTTTTATATTAATTGGTATACATGAATTGGAATATGCATGTAGATATATTATTTTACACCAATATGTAAATGTATTTAGTTAGTTTTATATTTGATATAAAATATATATAAACACACATATATTTTTTGAAATTTTATTTTGACATTATGTCTAGTATTGTAGTGTGTTTTACCCAATAGCATCAATATTGTTTTTGTTGTAAACTAGTCCGTACATATACAGGATTTTTACAGTTTTATATCTAAGGATGTTGTTCCTTTAAGAGATTTGGCACACTTTTTGAATTGTGGCAAGATTGTAGTGTATATAAGCTCATTTGAGTTTATTGGCATCAGTTCTGAGGAAGATTGGTTGTACCAATCGAAAGCGCTTAACTGTGGACATTCTTGTTTGCTTGACTTGTGGTGGTTGAAATAAAGAAGTATTGCTCTGAACTCGCTGTTTTTGCTGTTTTTCAACCAGTGACTTCCCGCATCCGTACGAGCAGCGTCCTGACCAGCACTCCTGCACTTATATATATATATATATATATATATATATATATATATATATATATGCCACATACTGATGGATAAGGGTAATCATGTCTGAGGGGGATAGGGAGAGACAGATACATATACATACCTGTCTGTATGCACAGTGATATATTCACATCTCATTTCTTTAGGCATATGAGCCATTAGACATGAGCCAAAATTAGCAAAGTGTAGGAGCATGCCCAGTGTGACCATCAGTACTTACAAGGTGACTCCAGGCCAGACCTACCTGTACTCCAGTCCAGAATTTTGTGGCTACACCCAATTGGCTGCTGCACCTGATTCAACAGTCCAGCACCTCCTTGATATTATGTCCAAGGGATTCCCCGGCTGTGTGCTGTACATATTATCCGAATCATACCTAGGGTGTGTACAGATTGTAATCAACTGTACAGGGGTTTGCATCATATGTATGGTACATTTTACATAGCATTGTGATTTTCTGGTACATCAGCACCAAATCAATATTGACTGATGTTAGGAACTGATGACAGATAAGTGATTTACTGACTCCATCTACAGCACGGAACTCATGCTACTGGAAGACCTGTTATTCTCTGCACTACCTACATTTGTGTGGCCAGTAGTTAATCCTTCTCCTATGTGGGACTTTCTTCCACTCCTGTTCATGGCTTTGTCCATGTTTCCTGCTCTAAGTAGTTGTAAGTATGCTGTGACTGGGGTACATGATGTAACACCTCACACAGGGTTACAGTCTTCTCACCTCTGACTGTACATGTTTTGCAGGATGTTGAGCATTCCACCATATATGTCTGCTCTTCTCCTCAGACAGTTGTGTTGATTTTGTAATATATAACTACATAGTGCCCACTGACTTGTTGTAGGTACTGACAAAGTTACGTGATGACCTGTACATCCTGTGTTACTCTGACTTGTTACAACCTGCTGTTATAGTAGCCACCTTCTAGGTTACTCAGAGAATGTGTAATGTCCATAGCTGTTGTCTCCTGTCCCTCCATTGTCTCTGGCATTGTCCAGCTTTCTTGCAGTAACAAATAGTGACATATTTCTTCAGTCTGTGGGATTCCTACCATAGGAATACCTCACATGAAAAATTGTAGGTGCAGCCAGCTTCAAACCATGAATGCCATCAACCATGCTAATGTACTTAGCCCAATAAGCCACACCAGCCACCAGAAGGTGAAGTTTAATTCCTGACACTATCAACAGCAGACAGACATAACTTTGACCCCCACATATTGAGGAAATAGGACATGTCACCAGGTTGTTTGGGACAGCCCTGGACTGTGTGGTCTGCTGCCATGACCTTGCTAACATACTGTTGCTGCAGTTGTATGGGAACATGGCTGTGCTGTGGGTAGGGGACTCTAGCATTGACAGTCATGTGTCTGATCTATGGCCCCACTGTTTGGCATTTCCCTTGCATAGTGCAGTGGATTTTGCTGCCTTGTGACCTACTGCATATTATGGGGCAGTCAGTATTAGACAGAGAGTACCTGTTGTCCCACATAGCTGTTAGTTCTCTGCAGGTAGCCCAGTATCCCACTCTATTCCCTTGCATACATGCAGCAGGTCCATACATATGCTCTTTACTGGATCACACGGCTGCTGGTTTCCATGTTAGATCTGTGCCACTCTACCTACACGTAAAATCACTCCATGTAGGCTTTATTGAATTCCCCCTAATGTCTGTGGTGAGAAGTTTTCTGTATTGTCTTGGAAGTGTTTTGTTGTTTTATGACTTCTAGGATCTGCACAGATCTGAGGAAAAGCCCTCGTCTATGTATTTTCACAGGTGGATGCTAGATACTGCTAGCTTTCAACAGTGGGGGGTTACCTGGGATAGAGTCAGATGACAAGAAATTATGTCATTCTGCAAGCTATCCCAGCAGTAATATTTGCAATATTAATTTAAGAAGTCTCTGAGAGTGAGACTGAGTATTCTGTATTCTGTCTTTGACCAGACAACATCAGCTAGAGGATCTAGTCACCACATCTGCCTTGCTGCTCTAATTAAGTGTACTAGTTTATAGTAATTCCCTTAGATACAGTCAGGAATATATCAAAGCTCAGCTTAGATGTTTTTTTTTACTTATTTGAGACTGTCCTGCAATGTTGTTTTAAATATTTCCTGTGATTTTGAACTCTGATGTTACTGTGATTATGTAGTGAATATTTTTTTGTTCTTTTATTATTTATTATTAAATATAGTTAAGCTATTCATTGTGGCTGATCTATCTAGAAATATTTGAGCTATGAGGGTACTTGCATATTTATTTGGTGACACTGTGTATGCCATCCCTAATAGCCTTGCTCTTGGTCAAACTATCATTTGCATTGATAGTAACATTACACAGTAAGATTGGACACCCTTTGTTAAGGGCCTTAAAGTAGTTGATAAAGAGTTGGCTGGTGGCTGTGATAACTACCTTATAGTCTGAGCAGACGGGGGCATAGCTATTAAACCTGTGCTAGTCTTTCCCAGGTGTATGTGTTTGTAAAACAAATCTCCAAGAGTGTGTGTGTGTGTGTGTGTGTGTGTGCGTGTGTGTGTGTGTGTGTGTGTGTGTGTGTGTGTGTGTGTGTGTGTGTGTGTGTGTGTGTGTGTGTGTGAGCTACTTGGGCAGGGACATGAAGCACTGGTTGGACAGAGAGAGTGACGGAGGTCTTGGCTTGACCACTCAGCTGAGATCTCAACTCTATAGCTGTGCCAGTGCAGAATCTTACTATGGATGTCGAGAAAGAGAGAGAAACCAGCACCGGACTGACTGTGGTCTCTGTGTGCTCTTAAGAGAAATTGCACTTGATACAGAGAACTGCATCTGGAAATATTGTGTGTGTACCTGTCATCCTCCCACTGTATGCCCCCCACTGTTGCCAGTGGTGAAGATTGAGGCTCCTTGATTACTGGGCCATTGGTGGGGCATCACAGTTTTGTCACATAAATAAATGTTATTTTGGATGTATGTCTTATGCAAACATTGTATGGTTAGATATCATTTTATTTTCCTTTATGTTAGCTTACTTTAGTTAAATTTGTTTGCCCGAATAAATAGTACACTGATCTCATTAGGCAATTTCTATGCACACCCCAAGTGAGTAGAGATACAATGTAAAAGAGTAATACAGCATTAACAAAAGAAAGGCAAAGCTGCTGTATGTTATTCTAATACCCAAAAAGAGTACAGATATTGCAATTACAACTGAAATAAAAATTATATTATATAGCAAGAAATTGCAAGCACAAAATATATCTTAGGATATTTTGAGAGTTGTGCAAACTATTTCCTGAATTGTTATTTTACTGACAGAAGTCTGTAAAATATGAATTTTGAAGTTATTGCATGTTTCCTCTTTTTTGTAATAAAATAAATATAATCCCTGTTTATTTTGAACAATGCTGTGGGGGTCTTCTATATCCACACGAGCTACAATCAACCAAGACTTTGGTTGAAAATCTCTTCCAAAGGAAGACTGATCAATACATTAGCCCCTTTTGTATTATGGTACAGGTTCAGTATGGAAAATCAACCTAAATGCCTGGTTTGGGAATAGAGCCCACAACCTTCTGATTCTCAGGCATCAATGGCATGCATACTACCTCCTGAACCACTGCTGTCAATATCTGATTTGTAAACACTAACAGGCTTGGGGATGTCTATGTCCTAAGTTCAAGACAGGTCAAGGATATAGGGCACTCCCAAGAATTGACTGTGTGAAGAATCACCAGAGAAGCATAGAGAATAATTTATCTGTATACTGGTGGCCCTGAGAGTTAGATTACTGGGATAGTAATTGTCACTAATTCATCCTGTCTGAAAAGCTTAACAACACACGGACACTCACTCCATGTCATAGATAGAGTGACATAGAAGTATTCTAAGCTGTTCCATGTTTAATTAGTAGCTGGGAGACTGAGGCCCCAGCCAGGGAGTGAATCATAAATGCTTTCTCATCCAGGGAGGGAAAATTGTCACCATCTCACGGGAAGCTTACAGTTGCATTCCTGCAGCTGAAAATGAGACTTGCAGTTACAGGCAAGACATGCATACCGCAGTACAGTTATAGGTGCATGCTGGGAATATTGTGGAGGACACTGCACTAGTTTTCTGGCCAACAAGCAGAGAAATTAGCACTTAGAAATTAATGTCAGTCATGGATGATGGTCTCACACTCAGTGTTTTCACCACTGCTGAATAAAGAAAAGAGTACGTGAAAAGGTTTTTTTCCATGGAAAGGGGAGATCTCTACAGGGTGATATGGGGTGCCATTGCTAGGGAAGAACAAGGGAACAAATGAGTCAGTGGGGATGTCAGGGAGATTTGAAGGCCAGACTGGTAGGGGCCAAAAGAAACAGTACAAACACATTTCATTTAATACATTGGATTTGGGATACTTCAGATGGAAAGTACTACATGTCCACAGGGAATAGTATTTATAATTGTATGCTGCTAATTTGCTGCAGACAGAAAGGTTCACTGGCCCTTTATGCAGCAACATTTTACTCCTAAACAAGGTACCAGAAGTAACGTATGTCAACAGGGATCATTAGCTTCCCTTGAAAAAACACGTTATATGAGGAGGTATGACGTACACTGAACAAACATGTTCTATGAACAGGTAGGGCTTACTTTATATAAATATGTTTTATGAACATGTAAGACTTACCTTGAATAAACATGTCATATGAACACATCAGACTTACTTTGTATAAACATGTTATATGAACAAGTAGGATTTACCTTGAATTAACATACTATATGAACATGCCTTGAATTAGCATGTTATAAGAACACCAGGTATGCATAACCATATACAAGCAAGTGGGGACATGCATGTGAACATTTTAGCATAAAACCTTGGATCAGTTAGAGTAACTTCACAGCATGGTCATGACATGGCTGTTGTATAAATGTAGTGTCCTTGCTTGACAGACTTTATTGTACACTTCTGCACAGTAGATATATAAGCATTTTCAAGTACGTTTACACCACTGCCTGCACTCCCTGAGGTGGGCGGGGTTGGCTTTCTGATCTGTAGTTCACATCTGTCCATGACACAGTCTCCTTTGCTGAACTACATCAAAATATCTTATACCATTCTGGATTTAGAAATATGACAAGCAGTAAGGAGCTGTACGAAAAGTAATGCCTAATGATGTCAGCATAATGCAGGCAACATCTTTATTGCAATGACAGCAGTCGACAAGTTATGCTTAGAATGTGTAAAGTGTACAGAGTTTAGAAGATTATTAAATACAGCGATCATCTAAGAGTCTTCATTTTCATCTATTAGTAAAATAAACTGCAGTAATCTACATTTGAAATGTAGCATTCAGTGTAACATAGCAAAATAATTCTATTTTAGTAACTGAGTTTTACACAGCACATCTGCCACAGCATCTAATGTCTTAACTATTAACATCACAAAGCTCTTTTAGTTCCCTTACTGCAGCAAGGTTGCCTCTACTATGTGATGACATCCTAAGTTCTCCATCAGGTAATTGTTTTATAGATGTTTTATAACAGCCCTTTTTCCATCTATTGATAGGCGCATTGGAAAAGACATAATTCTAAAATATTCCTCCTGTAAAACACTGGATTTAAAACAATGACTTAGTGATAACTGCTGTAAAATGCAGAGAATAAAAGCAGAGTCATCTATTTCCATATAAATACACCATTTATTGCTACATGGATTCAGATTCGGATGCTGCACAAATGACCCAATGTCTGAGGTGAGACTGATAGTTGAAACGTAGGACAAATGTTAATGTATTTTAGTGTTAGTTCAACGGTTAGGTAAGTGGAAAGATTTGGTGTGTGTGTGTGTGTGTGTGTGTGTGTGTGTGTGTGTGTGTGTGTGTGTGTGTGTGTGTGTGTGTGTGGTGAGTGTCCAAGGTGTCTTGTGTAGTGGTAGTATTACGGAGAGAGCTTTTTTGGAAGGTAAGCTGCACTTTAGGTTTAGGGGCAATGGCACGGTTAGGGTTAGCATGTAGTATTAAAATGGAACAGGCTGTGAAGCCATGGCTTGTGTATTTACACAGCCAGCAACATAGCCCTGAATTTCTGGTTGGCCTTACCACTATGCAGCTAGGCAGGTGGCCCACTCCTCACCCTACCCTAACCCTTTTATGGTGTTCCTTTTACTGGTGTGTGTGTGTCACAACCCTCCCCAGTTTATTTCCCAATTCTCCCCATCAATAATTGGCTTCCTACTGTTTATCCACATCTCTTCTTTGTGCCTCCCAAAAGTGTCAGCGCCTCCTTTATCTGTCTTTCTTTGTAATCTATGTCTGTTTGTTTGCCACTGCTGCCTTTCCTATACTATCCTTCCAACCCATACCTTCCTCAAGTACCTTACTCCTTCCTCCCTTCTTAAAAAGTGTTCCACAAAAAAGAAAAAGAAAAAGAAAAAAAATGCCCGTCATGTTCCACCTGACATCACTCTTCTCTTGGTCCATCTGCATGTCCATCTGCTTGCTCTCCCCCTTTCTTATTGTCCTAGTCACCCATTAATTTCTTGTTTATAATATAAATGTGCTAGAAACTTTACTGAACATCCTTGTCTGGGCTCTTGGTTGTACCCATGTTCCGAGGCACCAGTATGTGTGAATGCGCTACCTGGATGCCAACGGGCCTGGAACATGTGATCTGCTATTATGCATTCCATTCTTTGTATGATGTATGCTACTTTTGCCAGTGATGAACCTACTTTCACAGCTTTAGTTGCAGCATGCCTATGCCAAATTGCTGCCATTGCATACTTTATCACTATTGGGTCACATTGTGCAACTTTAACCATGCTATTTTTGTAGCATTACCATGTTTTCTGAATCCTGGCCAAAGTCTGCACATGTGATCAGTCATAAATAAATAAATAAGCTGCTAATAGTCTGGAATATGCCCTTGCACATACATGTACTATGATAAGATACTGAGTTTTCCTTTACAAATAAAAAGTTTCATCTGAGACAGCTTGAGTGAAACTAACAATACTTTACAGTCCAACACTTTCATATTTAACATTTTTTTTCACATATTTTAATTATCAGCCCTGTTATCCTTACATTAAATATTTGCATGCCTAATTTACTGACTGATAAAAGGGTTTATCTTTATTTTATGCCCTTCTGATGGTAATCCATTTTTAGGGAGACTGCATGCTACTGTTTTTTTATATTTTTAGTTCATTTGCACTAATGAAGATGCATTGCATCATGGACCTTATTGCTTGATTTAATTTATACAGTTTTCATTTATATTCTGGCTAAAATGCAGGACTTTTATTCATAGTCTCTCACGTTGCTTCCCAAGTTCACAAGTGACAAGTTGTCAGACCTCTATCTTAGATTCATAAGCAGTAACTAGGCTTGCAGTCCAGGAAATCACAAAGGGGTATAGCTCAAATTCCCAATTGCCCCAAAGCACTGTCTGGTTAAGTGACTTGCCCAAGGTTGCACAACAGGCAAATGAATACTAAATGAATCAAACTCTGAACCACATGAAGTAGTTTGTTGGCAGCTCATACCCTTAATTCTCTGTGCTCTTACACAAAAGCAACACAATCTCAAACAGAATTGAACCCTACTCTCTCATAGGGATATTCAGGAACCCTACTCTCCCATAGGGATACTCATGAATCTTACTCTTCCACCAGGATACTCAACACTCTACTAGGAGATAATTCATTCAGATGTGAGAGAAATGTAGCTTCAACCCACGACCCAATTTATGAAAGCATGCACTCTTCCACTGAGATACATCCCACTGTTCAAGCCTTCTATGTCTATCAATTATTGATTTGGTGACTGAGGAGACAGGAAGAAATGTTGCAGGTTATATTTAAGACAAACACTGCATCTGTGGGACAATGATCCCACCACCTGCACAGGTATGCCACAACAGTTTTATTACAGTAAGCTATATAATGTTCATGGAACAGTGAAATTAGTACTGCAAGTATCAGTTCCAGCAGGTACGATTTGATGCTGGCCTGTGTCAGAAAGATGCTTGCAATATTACTCACATGAGCTTTCTTCCGATATTTTCTTATTACTTTCTAAATTTAGTCTATTATGGTTTGATGCTGGTTTCCAGTTGATGTTTACAGTTTGTTTACATGAGCTTTATTCGGCTATTTTATTTTCTTGTTAATTTCTAAATTGGTTCTACTTAAGCTGACTGGTTAGTCTTAAAACATGTCCCCAGAATCTCTTCTGCAAAGGAGGCTTTGGCTCAGAAGAATTAACTCAGCAATAAAACAAAAATAAATAAAGCTCATCCCTCCTGCCTGTTCATATATCCCAAACTCTGTCAAACCTTGTTGATTTATCAGAAACTATAAACCTCTTTTGTGCTATAATTCAGGACCTCTAAATGTCAAATCCTTTCAGTTTCTTGCAGCTTTTTATGTTTCCTGTGTCTGTTCTTGAACCTAAACCCTCAGTTCTACAGATGATTACTGTGGGTCAATGCCAATGGAAGAACATTATTGTTGCATACACTTTATTTTGTCTTTATCTGCTCTGTTGAAAAATGTGACAGTTTTATTAATGCCCAATTAAAATACAGATTCTGCCTTTTCAATAATGTGCTATAACAAGTAAATAAAACTACATAAAACATTGGTTTTATTGTTCTGGTTCCTGGAATTTTACAGAAAAATAGTTATAGGAAAACAGCGTGTTCACACAGCACTAAGATCTGAAGTATGAGATATAAACAGCAGGAGTTATGTGCTATGGTAGATTACCAGTTGACATTTAATGAGTTAAAAGACTATAAAAAAAACCTGCATCCAGTTACTTATTAAGCTCACTGTCAAACCCATTTTTTCCAGAGATAACTGACACTTTTTCACAGTAACTGGTGTGTGTAGTGATGTTTCGTTCCTTCTCTCACCCATACCTTTTTTAAACAAATATCTACATGTAAACATATGACCTTTGGACTGCAGTAGAGGCAATTCAGTCAGTTGCAAAACGCAACAAGATTGTGAATAGAAAAGGTCAATCACAGTAAAAATGAATACACTTCCACAGAGGAGAGGTTGTATGATAGTCTTATGAAAATAATACATGTTTAATAAACTCTTTAAAGTTCATAATTCTGTGTTTAAGCATGCCACTTTTCAAGTGGTGCCTATTAAACTAAAGATTACCTTTCAACATGGTTATTTTAATAACTTTTTTAAAGGCTTAACAAATTTGTTATGTTATGCAATACTTATCTGCTAGGATCAGAGTACCTCACCTACCCTCAGCAAAGTGGGAGTTGTCATAATTCTTTACCTCGAAAGAATGTGACTTTTGACTTCGATCACAGGTGCATCGCTTTGCTGCAAGTCATATCTTTGAGCTAACATACTTTGACATGATTTTTGATGACTTTCTCTCAAAGAGTGTTTCAGTTTCAAGTGCATCCAGTGTTATTACCATAAGCTAAATACACAAGCCACGGTGCATTTCTATTTACAGCCGATAATCTTTTATAACAGTTAAACTGTTGTGATTACTATTTCTGGTCAAGTGCATATTGTTTATTCACTCTAGCTTACAACACCATTTTTGTATACTTCCAGTTCACATGATTTGCAGCAGCACCCAAATATGTGTTTAATAAATCAATATTAACTCACACTGCACATTCCTCAGTTGCTAATTTTTGTCTCCAAATCATACTTTAGTCTCATATTGCTTCTGGCCCAAGGCTCATGCCATTACAATCTAATGTAAGAGCTCTGTCTAGGGAATACTTTAACACCTGTATATGCTTTCATTAAGTTGTTATATTTTCAATGGTTGAGTAATTATCTTCATTATTGTTGTCACCTTGTTTAAAACAGCTTTTCATCACCCTCATATCACATACGATTGTCCTCATATTGTACAGCAACCCAGTTATCTCTTAGCTCTAACTTTATTTATTAAGTTTTTGTTTATTAATATATTTATTTATTAATTGCAGGTAAATGAGGTACATTTCATCAACCCTTTCTCAGTCACAATAATAATCATCAGAGAAAGACATTTAAGGTACACATAAACCAGTTGTAACAAAAATTGAAAAAAAATAGCCTTCACCCATCCTGCATGAGTAAGATGGTAGAGCACACAGACATTTAAACTAATTCATCAAAATAAACTTCACTCCAATTCAGTTCATCCTCCAGAGGTAGCCTTCCATTTTGAAAATTATCCTTAAAATATAGATGTTCTTCTATTCATATGCTGCAGTATTCATAAATGAGGAGAGTCCGCCCCCAGCTGACATGCACATCTGGCCAGTAGACAAAAGTCTAATGCTACTGTGAGGTACGTGCGATGCCGCACATCAGCTAGCATATGTCGGCTATAAAGAGATGTTGGGTAAAAAGCAGACATCATCATGTAGCAACTTCAGAACTTTTCTGCCACCTGTCCGATTGCTGCTCCAGTTGTCGCTTGCCAGATAAGTTGCGAACTTTGTTTCAGATAAGAACCCTACTGTTTTTTTTTTTAACTCTTTGGCTACTGTTTTGTGTGTGATTACATGCAGCTAGAAAGGGCAAGTGTTAGTGTGGAAGGCAGATTTCATATATGGATTCCCACAAACTCTGCTTGTTTTGCTTAGGCCCAGACCATGACCATACTTCCTGTGATTTCTGTAAGGCCTTCATACCTAAAACCCTCCAAAGCTGGTTAGCTTCCTTGAAACTCTGTCTTGAGAATCAGTGCCTTAAGCATTTTGCATGAGATATGGAGGCAGCGTCAGGTCCCTCAGATGAGGCACAATCTTAAAAGGCCAAGAAGCCATGGCCTGATCTTCCTGCTGCTCGTGCTCTTTTCCGGACGTCCCTCCCGAGGTCGATATGGGCCCACAGGCCATCCCAGAGTTGTTAGATGTTCCTTCCATGGGTACCACTGAGGAAGCCATGAAGGACCCTACTAGCACATCTGCAAGGGGATCACATGTGTCCGATTTGGGCGTAGAGGGGGAACCACAGCTTGTAATTATGGCATCACCCAAATAATCATGCAGGAGGATGTGGCCCTTGACATCATAGAGTTTAGGCCAACATCTGGCCCATCTACCTCCCACCACATGGAAACTCCTAAAAAGAAAAAAGTTACAACCGAACATGTTTCTCTGGTTTCCCAGGATCAAGCTCCGGATTTGCAGGCCTTCTCCTAAGGATTTTTCATTGCTTTTACGGCCCTACATCAGACCTCGACTCCTTCTTTCTCTTCTCCTGCCTTTCTTTCTTCTCCTCCTTTAAAGAGAACCTTGAAGGATATTTCCTCAGATGATGCGGACTCATCATGCGATGAAACGTGGCTTACTCGACCCAGATCTTGTTCCCTTTGGGTTATGCTTCACCTGAAGAGGAATCAAATTATACTGACTCTCCTGGTGAGGATATGTCTTTTGGGAGACTATTCTGAAGATGAAAGAATTCTTCAAATGGGACTGTTGCCAAGTGTCTGACATAAAAAAGGTACTCTGACCTCCTTCATATGGACTCTCCCATCTACCATTCCCCTTTCCTTCCAGCTTTCTTAGATGCTTTTACAGCTTCTTCTAAATGCCCAAACTCCAAGCCTCCAGCTCCCAAGCTCCCAGACAGATTTTATAAGGTGCCTGAGGACTCCAGATCCCTCTTTAAGGCCCCCTCTGCAGATCTAGCAACCATTTCAGTTTCTACAGAAACAGCATCCAAATGATTGCCTTCTACCACCTTGCTTCCCTCAGATAAGGAGAGCAACATCATGGAGAGATTAGGGAAAAAAGTATATACCTCTGCTACTTTGGCCTTCAGAACAATTAACCATCAAACTCATATGGCCAAATATTCCCTAGCCCTCATCAGATGCAGGAAAGCTCCTTTCAGAGCTCCCTGAGTCCCCCACCAAGGCTAAGCTCTTCTCCATCCTCAGTTCCTCTGCCCAGGTTACAAGCACTCCATCAAGTGCAGTTATGATGCTGTGATGGCCTCAGCTGCATCTGGGTCTGTCCTGAGGATGTATTCATGGCTCAGGCTCCAACCCTTGCCTGATGATATTAAGATTAAGTTAATAGATGCCCCCCTGGACAGCAAAGCCTTGTTTGGTAACTTAGTTGCAGAGCTATTTAAATCTCTTCAAGAGAAACGCAAGGAACTCAGGGATCTAAAACATATCTTTGTTTCTTCTGTCCCCAGGTTCCAAAGGAATTACCCCATCAAAACCTCCTTTGTCAGGAAACCAGCTAGGCCACCATCTACCAAAGGTAAAATGGATTCCAGGAAACAAATCCTTACAAAGTCTGCTTCCTCTACTCCCTTTCAAGTAAGCCAGGTAGTCTGTGACTACCTACCTCCAGACCCCCTCTACTCCTTTGTCTCTTCGATTCTCTCTCTGCCTCTTCCTGCTTGGAATCAGATAACCCAGGACTCTTTGGTCCTTTACATCATCCAACAAGGATATTTCATGGTGTGGGAAACTCTTCCCTCCTTCAGGGGCATCCCACAACCACCAAAAGAGCAACTGGAATTTTTTCCCCAGATCATATCCAGCCCTCTCTCTCAAGGCACTATTAAGGAATTCCAGATCTCTCAAGTGGGAAGAGGTTTTTACTCCAGGTTGTTTCTGTTTCCCAGGAAGGAGGGCCCCTGGAGGCCCATTCTAGACCTTTCCCATCTAAATACCTTTCTGAAAGTCCTGACCTTTCATATGCTGATCTTACCCACCCTTCTCCCACTAATACTTCCCCAGGCCTTTATGGTATCATTTGATATCAAAAATGCCTACCTTCATATACCACTTCACCTTCGGTTCAGGAAATGTCTTCGCTTTTCTGTTGCTTCCTCACATTTTCAGTTCTGTGCTTTGCCCTTTGGTCTGTCTACGGCACCAAGGGTCTTCACAAAATGTTTAGCTCCTGTCATAGCCTACTACAGACTACAGGGTATACATATTTTTCCATACCTAGATGATCTTCTCATCCAGGCCCCATCCCCAGACATCCTTCAGGAGAATCTCTCATTTGTGGTATCTTTCCCTGAGAGTCTAGGTTTCACAATGAACTATCAAAAGTCTACTCTAACCCCTTCCCAAGACCATGTTTTTCTTGGCTGCAAGATTCAAACAGGCAGGATGCTAGCCTTCCTACCTCCAGAAAAGGTCTTGTTCCTTACCTCCTATTTCCAGGACCTCTTGCCCCTTCAGTCTCTGATTGCCAGGGACTTTCTACACCTCCTGGGATTCTTGGCCTTAATGACTCCCATTTCTTTAGCCAAGTTGCACATGAGGAAGTTTCAGTGGTTTGTGAGGACAGTTTGGATGCAACACTCCCACCCTCTGCACTTTGTTCTTCCTCTTCCTACCCTGCTTGAAAAGGGAATTAAACTGCTAGATTCTTCAGGTTGCAAGGAATTCAGGCCTACCCTTACAACCCCCTCTTCTCACTCAGGAGCTCTACATGGATGCTTCAGATGTAGGATAGGCTGCAACACTAGAATCTTGGAAGGTCAGAGATGCCTGGTCTCCTACCCAAACAGAGGAGCACATCAACATAAAGGAAATGAGGGCCTTGATTTTTGCCCTACAGACAGTCAAGCCTATGCTTTCTCCAGGGGTCCTAAGGTGATTCACAGACAACACCACAGTTCTATGGTATATCAACAAACAGGGGGACAAAGTCTTATCTCCTGTGCAGACTGGCTTTACAGGCCTGGGACCTTGCCTTGCAGAGTAAGCTTCCTCTTCAGGCTGTCTACATTCCTTCAAATCAGAATGTTGTGGCAGACACACTCAGCAGGCACATGACTCAATCTTACGAATGGATGTTACACAGGGATGTGTTTCTGGATCTAGTCCATTGATGGGATTTACCTCAGATAGATCTCTTTTCCTCTTCCATGAACAGACAACTTCCCAAATGTTGTGCCATGATCCCACATCCCTTGGTATGGAAGATGGACATCCTATCCTTTTCATGGAAAGGGTTGTTTTTGTATGCATTCCCCATCTTCACACTTCTCCAAAAAGTCCTGCTGAAAATATTATCTTGTTGGTGACCCCCTTTTGGCCAAGACAGCATTGGTTCCCTCTCCTCCTACATTTAGCCAAGGGCAATCACCAGAAGTTACCCCACAGAATGGACCTATCCACACAGGACAAAGGGGACTCTAGTACATCCACAGATTTCAACTCTAAACCTGACTCTGTAGGTGATAGGGTTTTGATCCCCTTCAGACACCATTTTTCTGAGGAAGTGCTTCAAGTTCTGCAGGAGGCCAGAAACCCCACAACTTGGAAATCCTACATTTCCAAATGGAAGAGGTTTTCCATCTGGTGTATACAGAAGGATTTACAACCACTGTTAGAGGATGTCCCAGCGGTTTTGTCCATATGAGTGAATTGATGAAGGTTTAGCTGTCTTACCTTTCAGTAAAAGCCCATCTTTCTGCTGTCTCTGCATGTCTGCCTATGTCTCCGCCTTTAGCTTCTAGGTTGAAAGTTAAACTGTTCTTACAAGGCGTCCTTCACATCAGAACACCAAGGAAACCAGTTCTTCCTCCTTGGGATCTCAATTTTGTTTTGGAAAAACTTAACCTGGCCCAATTTGAGCCAACAAGTTCTTCTTCCCTACAACATTGCACATGGAAAACTGTTCTTCTCCTAGCAATTACTTCTGCCAGAAGGGTTTCGGGGGTTACGGGTTTTGATGACTGCATCCCTCTTCACAGCCTTCCACATACTAACCCCCTCCTTTATGCCCAAGGTGGTTAATGAGTTATCCCTCAATCAGTCTATCAACCTTCCAACCTTTTTTCCTTTTGCCTAATCTTCCATTGAGAGGATTCTTCACACTTTGGATGTGCACAGGCAGCTCAGATACAACCTGACTAAAACTAATCCTATCCGTAAGTCTGATCGTCTGTTTGCTTCTTATCACCCAAGGACTCTGGATCAACCTGTTTCCAAGCAGACTATCTCCTCCTTGATTTCTAAAGCCATTTCTTTGTTATTTGGCCAGTGGAAAAACTCTTTCTTCTCCTGTGAGGGCACATTCCACTCGAGCAGTGTCCTCCTCTTGCACCTTCTTTAAAGGTCTTACTCTATCCTGGAGGCAGCTACCTGGCCTTCTTTTCATACTTTCACTAAACACTGCAAAGTAGATGTCATCTCCGGGTCTAGGGCTGGATTTGCAAGAGCTATTCTGCATGGCTTTGTAGAAAATGCTTCTGTTCCTCCACCCACTTCTTCCTCTGCATGAGCTTTGGCACTCTCCCTCATGTTATGAATACTGCAGCATATGAATAGAAGGACAGAGAATAGTTGTGCAAAACCTTACCATAACAATAGATGCCCTTCTCTTCTATATGCTGCTGTATTACTTGCCCCCCTGCCTTTCCCCTGATACTTGCCTAGCCCCTGGAAACATGTTTTCCTCACCTTTGCTCAAGCTGGTGTTTTTGCGGTATTCAGTTCTGACATTGGTACATGCTGATGTCTGCTTTATACCTGACGTGTCTTTATAGCTGACATACACTAGCTGATATGTGGCATTGCATGTACCAAACAGTAGCATTAACTTTTGTATACTGGCCGGACGTACGAGTCAGCTGGGGGCAGTCTCCCCTCATGTTATGAATACTGCAGCATATAGAAGTGAAGGACTTCTATGGTTACAGTAAGATTTTACACAACTATTCTTTATTTCCTCCCATGCCCACATTGCATGCTTAAGTTTATTGCAAAATACAACATTTAAGTCACAGATTGTCAATTCTTACATATGGTCCTAAACAAGTATAGAATAGATGCCAACAAAACTTTATATTATTATATCATGCTTACCTTCTAACAGATACAACATGAATAATCTAGTTTTACAATATCAGCTTAACAGAAACCTGCCCAAATCCTTACAGTTTACATTGAGATAAGTTGTTCGTTTGTATCAAACTTATTTAGTTAAGATGTCTCAGCAAGTATTTTACAAATATGTCCTGCTGGTAGCACGCTAACTATACATACTACATGCATGTTCATATTGTACGAACGTATACATGAAGAAAACAGTGAGCATTACCATTATTATATGTACCTTTTACATAAACATATACTGCCTTTTTGCAAAATAGATGTCCTGCCTTGTTTGTTATAACTGAATGGATATAAAATATGAAATATTATGAAATATCTGCTGTATATAATTTTTATATCCTACCTTGTGTCTAGGTTGTGGCTGCAAAGAGTCTTCAGATCAGCACATTCACTTGGGTAGCAAATTTGAAAAATATTATAAAATTATAGAGTAAATGCTATACCCTTGACTTCTTAGCCAAAGGCAGTGATGAAATGCCAATGAATAAAGAGGCTCAAGAATACTTAGGGCTGAAGGACAAGGGGAATTGTGGGTAAATAACAAAATGGCAAATACTAACAGTAAGATAAGACCAACAAATCAGAGGTGTTCTTCCACTGCTGTGTTCATGTGTTCCTGTAGCTTCTGAGTTAAGTGGAAAAAGCTAAATTCTGTTCTTATAGCTGCTAGTTGCAAATCATATATTTGTGCAATAAGTGTTGAGAAAGTAATTTTGTTTTGGGTATTACTTGCTATTGTTAATTTTCACTTAGAACTTATTACAGTGTCTAATTTTAATCATTTTTTGTTGGTATAGTCCATAAACACAGACTTACTCTCAGGTCACAGCTGACTTGTATATTTCTGTGAGTAGTATATATTCTCATGTGCCATACATATACAGATATTGGTATTGGTTTTACAAGGTTTGAGTCACAATCCTTCTTGTCCTGTGCCACTCAGGGGTGATCTGCCTTTCAACTTATGATATACCTGCATGTAACGGCAGCTGTAGGGCTCTTATCAGTTCAAGAAAGCTGCTGACTTGCAACTAGGTAGGGACTTTGCAGCCTAGGATTATAAAACAACACACACACACACACACACACACACACACACACACACACACACACACACATATATATATATATATATATATATATATATATATATATATATATACATATATATATAAACATACTTTTCAAGTGTATCTCATTCCTCATTTTGAGTCTTAAAAGGAGCATGTTCTTCATAGTTCCACATGAAAAGGTTCTGTCATACATTTAACGTTAATAAATCTTTCAAATGATATCCGTAATAAATAATACTGAATCATATCAATCCATTAAAATATTTTTTAATAAGTTTAAAGTAACATATTTTAAGCATTCTGTGAACTTATTGGTTGTAGTTATGTGGCTGTCAATGTGTTCCACATTTTGCCCACTTGTTCTACACTGTGAACATATAATATATACTATATTAACTTTAAATTATAGTAGAGCGTAGAGTAACAGTAAAAGTTTATTGTGTTTTACTTTTGTGATTCTTTGCTCTTGTGAGGTCAAGCAGGGACAGGTTCTTTCCTCCTATAGTGGTTGTTAATCAGTTGTGGTCTTTGATGTAGCTGGTTTGATTTTTTTTTTTTTGCTTGAGATTTAACAAGATGCCTTGGTTGCCTGGTATACTTTTCTAGAGGATCATCGTTTAGTTGATAATTGTAAAAAAAAAAAAAAAAACAGGGAGATAATTGTAGTGTGCTAGTCTTTTAATCGCCTACATTTTGTCAATCACTTATCCATTTGGCAGTTCTTTTTCAAGTTTACATGGCACTCTCATATTGACTGTCACTAGGTGCAGGAATCATGATTGCAATATTGTCTGTGTGCAGGCTCTTGCTTGGGTTATCTTCCTATCCAGCACCGATGAGATTTCCTCTCATGCATCTCAATTGTCAGTTTTTTTTTTTTTTTGTAAAGCGCCTGCCCCTTTTTTGTCTCAGAATTTGACCTGTCCCTTCCAAATCTTGTTTTTCTGGACAATACCTGACATTAGTTGTTCATTGTTTGCATGGTGGCATGGACATATTTAAAAAAAAATATATAAAATAATAAACATACACACACATATACAGTAGAAAGAGAGGCTATTTGTGAAGGCAGTTTTAAGATAAGTTTCTCCACACAGTAAATGTGGAATATATGTTTTGCTTTAATTTGGCTGCCAGCACACAGTTTTATAGTTGATGTAATGGTGGAGCATTTCCCTTGGTGTGATTGGTTTTGGATTTGATTTTTTTTCCTCATTTAAACAGCTCTCCTTGGAGCATGGCAAAGGTGCATACATACCTCTCAACTATCATTAATTTTCAGGGATGTCCCTGAGTTTCGATCAAAAATTTGATCTGTCCTTCCTAATCCCTTCTAAAACTGGTATTTGGTAGGAAAGGTCATGGATTACACTTAATTTAATGGCAATAATTAATGTTCAATGTAAAGCTATTCAAACTCAGGGCCCACTATGGGCTACACAACAGTTTTCCAAGTGATAGTCCAGAATAAAAAAAAAACTCTGTTATAAAACCAAGTTTCTAGATATTTTTTAAAACACTCCAGGCTGTATGCACTTCTAATAAAAAAGGCGGGGAGCTCCATAATCTACTGACCCTGTGGCAAAAAGGAACTATGAAGTGAAGTATTAAACTTGGTTAATTTGACCAACAAAGAGTTGTTCATTGTAGCAGCTGTATGCTTTGAAAATCATCAGTGTTAGCTTTGCCCATGCTATATTTACCACCTACCACAATAACTACATCATACCTCATAGGTTTACTAAGTAAAAACTTTATTTCCTCAGCCACATATGACATTTTACATCCCCTCAAACAGGTCACTGTAACAGAGCCATGATATTGAAAAGGAGCACTTGTTAGGAGATCAATTCAAAACACAGACTGTTATAGAGATTCTGGATGCTAAGTTATTATTTGCTATAAAGTTCCATGATACTGGAATATCTCAAAATAAAGAGATTCAACTGTATGCTCGGATGCAACTCTTTTTAAGAGTTAGTTAAATTACACCAAGGGAAATGCTCTACCATTATATAAACTTAAACATAGAAAAAAAAAAGATTAGTTCAAAGCTTTCTCAGTTTGAGATTAAAACACAAACAGGTTTCCAGGGCTGAAAGACGTAAACAGGTAACAAGGTATGTACATGGGAGGATGTTTCTCATGCTTTACTCTTGACATGGTCTGTGTGTTTCTCTTTCAGCAGACTTGTCGTTTACAGGTACAAAGTATCTAACTTCCTTTCAAGGTTAAATAATTACAAGAAACATTTACCATCTGTTTGCTAATCTCTAATGAACTCTAACAAAGTCAAACTGTTCTTCTTAGCTAAATAGTAAAAATGTATGACACCGTTGCGGTACTTTAAGCTAGCAGGATATTAAAATGAGCATTAATAGACATAAAAATAACATATCAATTTCAGTTCCTCCCTCTGATGCTATAAAGCATCGCAATCCCAGATTATTCTGAATCGTGTCATTGTCAAGCATATAAGCCCAGTGATGCTTTTGTTCAGGAATAATAACCATTGCATGAGAACTTTTCCTAATAAAGTAGTTCACTAATAAATTCTTAATAACAGAGTATGCAAGAGCTATGAAAAGCAAGGTTATGGTAAAAGTAATTATACTTTGCATTACGCTTGTATAAAGAATTCCAAATATATTACCAAACCACCCAAACAAGGTCCAGCCAGACTCAGGTTTAGTCATATTAATAGCCAATTGTTCCATAAAGTCAACCAACTTTTCTTGTTCTTCATGAAAATCTGACAAATATAAAGCACCATTTTCTGATCAGATGGCAAACTCCTCCCTTCAAAGCCAGTATGTAATCAAGAGCTATTCTGTTTTATAAGGCTGTGGCTCAAACTTAAGTCAGTTCTCTATTTCCAATGCAAATGTGCTCTGAAGTCGTATTAGCCATTTCAGCTAATATAAAGGACAGCTGATTCACTTCATGCATAGTTTGCAATAGGCCATACTGTGGAGAAAAGAATGCTATGACTCGTTCAGCAAAATTTATTGTCCTCTTATTTTGTAATCTTCCAGCAGGTACAGAAAAGGAATGAAAAAATAGTTTCTGGATAACCAGGGGTAGGCACAGTCACCATAGATGTAATAATAATTGTCCAACATTCCCATTCCTTTCCCCCAGCCATATGTTTTCAGTTCAAACTCCATTAATAATGTCTAATTAGGGGTGTCATTGCAGCTGCTGTAATCTACTCACACAGTTCCTTTTCTGTTATAACAAGTATCACCTTGTGTTGATGCAAAATAGTAATATATTTTCATAGTCCAGTCCATAACGTTAGGCCAGGCTTGATTTTCCACAGCAATTTGCTTTTCTAAATAAGTCTGTTGCACAGGGACAGGTAACATTAGAATGCCCACTTTGGCACAAAGAGGAGCAAATCCACACACCCAGCAGTTAGAAACATTTATGTCAGTGGAATATTGGTGCAGCTTTCAAAGAAGCAAGTTTTGTCTCATGTTGATCGAAAGCAACAGAAGGAGGAGACTCAGTGATGTCACCAGAAGGAGCTGTGGCACTATTTTCTGTAGACTCAGGAGACATCAAGCAGATTTTCTTGCAATGTGAATTGTGTATTCTGGCATATTTTACTGCAGTATGAGTAGTTAGGAGAGTGAGATGAGGTCCCCTCCATTGTGGTTCCAAAGAAGATTTGCTTTGGAACACCTTCACATAGTCCCGATCATCTGGCTGTAGTTCATGACAAGAGATAGTGGCTGGACATGGGAGAGCCTTTTTTACTCTTTTATAAAAAGTCTGCAAAACAGAAATGAGTTTTGAACAATAGTCCAGCAAAGCTTCATCGGTAAATATCGGGTTTATTTTATATATTCGAACGCTTAATTGTTCGAATCACTAAAGATCGAACTTTAACGATCGAACAATTAAATGTTCGAATATATTAAAAATAAATATTAACAAAAAAGAAAAAGAAAAAGTAAAGGGTGTAAGCAGGGGCAAGCCCTGCACTAACACGCTACTTAAATATACCAACTCCGAGATCGCACTTCAGTGTGCTACAGTGCGAAAATGGAAAATTTCCCATTTCCTACACTGTAGCGCGATCTTGGAGTTGGTATATTTAAGTAGCGGGGGGTGTGGGGGGTGCAGGGGAGGCTTGTCCCTCTGAATAGACCCTTTAGGTTTTTTTTTTATTATTTTTTTTTTAATTTTTTAAAAATATTCGAACATGTAAATGTTCGCTCACTAAAGTTCAGTCTTTAGTAATTCGGACATTTAAGCACTCAAATATATAAAATAGACCATAAATATCAGTTTGTAACTGGTGGAAAAGGTGACATTCTCATGGGACGGCCCATAAGAATTTCATACGGGCTTAATTTCTGAGTAGCGTTTACAATTTCCCATCTATTCATTAAAGCCAGAAGCAAAGTATCTGGCCATTTCAGTCCTGTCTCTCTACAAATGTTGCTAATTCTGATTTTAAGACCTTTTCCTTTGACTGTGGATGGTGGGGACAATGTAACCGCAAAAAAGTTTTAAACACTTTACATATCTTTTAGGTTTTTTTTTTTATTATTTTTTTTTTTTAAATTTTTTAAAAATATTCGAACATGTAAATGTTCGCTCACTAAAGTTCAGTCTTTAGTAATTCGGACATTTAAGCACTCGAATATATAAAATAGACCATAAATATCAGTTTGTAACTGGTGGAAAAGGTGACATTCTCATGGGACGGCCCATAAGAATTTCATACGGGCTTAATTTCTGAGTAGCGTTTACAATTTCCCATCTATTCATTAAAGCCAGAAGCAAAGTATCTGGCCATTTCAGTCCTGTCTCTCTACAAATGTTGCTAATTCTGATTTTAAGACCTTTTCCTTTGACTGTGGATGGTGGGGACAATGTAACCGCAAAAAAGTTTTAAACACTTTACATATCTTTTGAATGATTTAAGTGGTAAAATGGGTACCTCTGCTTGAATTAATAGTATGAGGTTCCCCAAATCGAGGAATAAATTCCCTTAGCAGTTTCTTTACTACTGTTTCAGCATCACACTCAGCTTATGGATAAGCTTCCACCCATGAAGAAATGATACAAATGATGACCAATATGTATTGGAATGTAGCACATTGCAGCAGGTGAACAAACTGTCTTCACAGGGGGTGCAATATTATGTGACAGACACATTTCACAATTATTTACATGACTAATTACAGACTGAGAAAGAGGGGCAAACTAATCCCGCTGAATAAGATTAAGAAGTTTATTCTTACTAATGTGATTCCGTAAGTGGTATATCCTTATCAACCAGGATAGAATGGATAAAGTTCTACTATCCTGCCATCAGAATGTACCCATAATAGATTATTTTGTCTTTTACAACCAGCACTGATCCACCTCTTTTTCTCAGCCTATGAAGCTTTATTCTGCAAAGTAATCCACTCTTTAAAATTGCAAGGATTGTTTTGCATTTGTTTAATGCATAACAAAAACAACATTTCTAGTGACATTCAAACAAGCAGCCTGCTTGACTTCATAATCTGCTAGTCAATTACCTTTTACAATATTTGTGAGCATGCACTTTAACTATTTCTAAAACCTTTGGTAATAATAAAGTATTCTAATAAGTCCTGTACAAACTTTCCATGTTTATCTTAGTACCTGCAGAAGCTAAAAATCCTCTCTGTCTCCACAATTCTCCAGTCATGGACTACCCAAACCCATAATGGCTGTCAGTATAAATGTTCTCAATTTTATTTTTAGCTAATTTGCATGCTTTGTTAACACAATCAACTCAGCAACATGTGCAGAAGTAACTCCTTGTAATCTTTCCTGACACAATATGGTATTTTCAGTGTGTATAGTTATGCCTGCTGCTAGATTTTCATCCCTGTCTCTTCCACATGATCTATCCATGAACAGTTCCTTTTCTGCATTGTCCATTGGAGTATCTTTCAAATCAAGTCTATGAGAAAGCACATGGTTAGTCACAATTATACAGTCATGCAGTTCACCATCTGCTGTCATGGACAGGAGGGATATTGGGTTCAGTACCTGGCATCGCTCAATGGTGACTGAAGGGCATGAAATTAGCAGCAGCTCATAATTTATCAGCCTAGCAGTTGAGAGGTGCTGCACTTTAAATTTTAAAAACAGTGCGGATACTGCATGGGGAATTGCAACTATAATTCTGTGTCCTAGGACCAATGCTGCAAATTGTTCTACCATCAGTGCAGCAGCTGCTACTGTCTGCAGGCAGCCCATTAACCCTCTAGCCACTGGGTCTAGCAATGAACTGTAATATGTAATAGGTTTAAATGTTTTTGAACTAGCACCCCTTCTGCATACCCGCCCCCCCCCCTTTTCATGACAGAGCAAGGTGAAAGGTTTCTTATAATCTGGAAGTCTTAAGGCTGGGGCTGTAGCAAAGGCTGGTTTTCAGAAAGTAAAAGCAGTTTATTCCTTTTCTTTCCAGGGCAAAGGCTCTGGTGTGGCTTGTATAAGCATGTCAGTCAAAGTTCTAGCAACGTCTGCATAATTTGGTATCCAATGCCTACAGTATCCAGCCATACCTAAAAAGCTCATAGTTGCTTCTGAGGAACAGGACAAGGTGCTTTTATAATAGCTTCCAACACATGAAGGCAAGAGATGCCTCTCTCTATCTGCATGATATTAAGTGTCCTAAGTACCTAAGTAAAGTGATCATAACTGAAGCTTTTGCTATAATTCTCAGCAGGGCCGGCCTTAGCTGAAATGACACCCTAGGCGAAGTAGTGCTCTGGCGCCCCCTTACGCCGTACCCACAACATACTCACAAAACAACCCTATTTGAGCCACACCCACGGGTAAGTCACTCCCCAAGAAAGCCACTCCAGTAATTTCCTTAAATCATTTAAATGGATAAGAAAAAAATACATTGTAATGTAGTTAAACTGCAACTACCTTTGTATACGTATTTCCTACTTTAAATACCAGAACTGGATCATAATCAAATAGGGCCCTACCCCCCCGAGCAACCCCTCTTGCAGCAACCCCCACCCTCCAACAGCAGCCCCTTCCCCAGCCATTCCAGTGTTCCATTACTTGACTATTTCTCACCAGTTACCATACACATTGTTCAAATCTATCAGTATGCATATTGTTTTCTTATTTACTTCCCCAATGTTTACAGATATTGAAATAAAATAAAATAACACAAACACAAATAGCCATTTGCTAAACAAACAATACAGCCTCGCAATGAATACAGATTTAGCATGAGCTGTAAACTTCTCTGCCCTTGAAACTCATACTCATTGAAACGGCAAAACTCACATTCATTAAAATAGCATGAAAACCCAGATTCATAGAAAATGCATCTGGCCAGTGGAGGATTAAGTTTACCTTTGGGCTGTTTTCAAAACAGACAGCTTGCACACATTTTTTAGGGCCATGCATACACGTATTTGTTTTTTGATTCATCTTCCTGACTGTATTAAATTATATTCCTTGTATAATAGAGCACCACTTGTTAGAATGGGGTTTAAATTTGTAGTTTTAAACATTCTTTTAATAAGCAATGAAACAAAATATATGAACCAATAACTGCCCATTTCAGAAAATTTCAACCATAAAAGGCCACTCAAGACTTCTGTCATTACAATCCACCAATATTGCTCCATATGCGCAATTTCTGCAGAAGTAAAACCATCTGAATAATTCTACATCAAAGAAATCTGTAACTAATAAAGAGGTTGCTACTGACAAACAACTTTACATTTTAATGCTTTATCTATAAATTCAGTGCCTGCTGCCCTTTTGCATCAGTTTGTCTGCTGTTGCTGCCATCACTATATCCTTTTTCCTACCCACACCACCCTCATGCTACTTGTCCTCTTTATTTTTCTTATAAAAGGGCACCTGTCCCACAAGAAAATACCTCTCCTCCCCTACTGCATATCACTCTTTCCTTCTCATTGTCCTTCTATATGTTCATCTGCTTACTCTTTCCTGCTTTCTACAGTCCTATTCACCCAATTCCTTTCCATTTTTAATGCAAACATAGCACAGAGTTTGCTGTTTAGACATTGTTTGGGGTCTCGGCTGTGTCTGGAATGGTATGACAATATATGTATGAAACTGCATCATTGTGAATGTGCTATATGTACACTAATGAGCCTAAGTCATGTGACCTGTTACAGTACTACCCAAGTCTTTACAGTATTCATACTACCTCTGCAAGTGAATTGCTTACTTATGTAGCTCTAGCACTGATTTGTCTACTATTACAGGCTTAATCACCTGTGGGCCACTCTCTTCAGTTTTAAACATATTATTTTTTGTTAAGCAGATGTGCTATCATTTTTTTCTGAATTCTGGTCATAAAATAAATTTCATGTAATCCTTCTTGCTAGAGTGAAATTCATTGTTTTCATAGCCCAGATCTAAATAAAAATAAGTCCCTCAGTGCCATAAAAAGAAAGTGGAAAGTGCACATACAATAATGTAGTCTGTTTAAGGACAAAATAAATAATGTGATCCTTAATCTGAACTGTACTGACAATATGCAGTTTTAAATTATATCCTGAGTTGTACACATAAACAAAGAATTCTGAAGGGTGGGGTAAAGGTGTGGATTTTTCAAGTGCAAGATACTAGGCAGAACAATCATTCCTTGAAACTCAAAAGTATTTCTGATGATCATTTAAGTAGCTTGGAGCACTAGCTTAACAATACGTTTTTACATATGTAATGTATATATTTAATAGTTCTGTGCTTAACCTAAAGACCTTTTACCCCTCAGCTGAGTTATGGAGATGCTTTTTTTGTCATTCTGGGATGGTAAAACCAAAATAGGGTGCCACTCACACCATCCTTACTATAGTTGTACCAAAAGACATGCATGAAGCACATAAATGTGGTCTACTACATTAAGCTATGGAGCAGGCACACTGCTATAGTGAGTTCTATATGACAAACATAAAATGTCTCACAAGATTTGTTTGACTAGAAGGCACTACTGTTTTCTAAAAATAAAAAGAGGTAAATATACAACTGTGCAGTGCATAAACTAATACAATAGTTAAACAACTCTAAAAACTTGCAGTTACAGATTTTGTTCTGAGTTGTCAACAAAAGTAAGCAAAAAGAAAGCAGATTCTTTCACTTCTAAAATATGGAACAATAAATTAGGTGCTACAGCTATAAAGGAGCTTTAATATTCACACTATATCCACCCAATTCAAATAGCTCAAGAAAGCCTCCTTTATTTAACTATATGATGGCAAAAGTAATAGCCAAGTATTCTGACCTTAAAGTAGCAGGCTGCCAAAGCTGGCCGCAGAAAAGAAAGAAGAAAGGGCAATGACATAACCACTACCCCTTTACATCCATTCAGAAACACGCCTTGAGTTCCTTTATATCCTCAGCCATAAACTGGCAGCTGTTCTACATGCTGTATGTTTGGATGGCTTCATCTGGAAGTCATCGAAGGACTCAAATCCAGGGCCGGACATCAGGAAAACAAACAATAGTAAACAATATAGATGGCTAGGAAAACAACTCTCATTAAATCAGCACACAAAACTCACCTAGACAACTTTTACCTGAAGAGTAGAAACAGATTACCCTCATCATCACCTCCAGAGCAATTCCTTTTGAACTCATGCCTAAATATCTGCCCTGTCTCTTAGCCAAACAAACCTTCTAACAGCCTCATGGCATGCCTATCAGATGAGACTCTGACATTACCATGTTAACCTGAGGATCACTTTCATCTTTGTATCACACACAAAGACCGGAAAAGCTCGAGAGAGATTTTAAAATATCTCCTGATTTTTTTCTAGACATTGCTAAACAATAAATGTTCACGATCCTGATGCCAGTCTCATCCATCTCCACAGGTCTCAGCAAAAAGCAAAGACACAAGCACACAGTTCCCACAAATTAACACACACATACTCTCTCACACAACACACACACACACACACACACACACACACACACACACACACACACACACACACACACTCATAGTAACAGAATGACTAATTTAAATTACATGCAGACACATATACACATAGACACACTTTCCCTCACGAACAGAAATGAATGGCTTAACTTACACATAGACTCACACTTAAGACTTACCTTATATTGAATCTGAACGGCCACACATGCACGCATGACCTTAACCCCTCTCTTCACTGAACTAACTTAAGTTCTGCGCATGACAACAGTTTTTTTTTTTTATTTGCTGAAGCCAGCCTCCTGGCCAACCTGAAGCTATAAAAGTGGGAGGGCACTTTCCCCTTCCCTTCGCCCTATGGTTTTGTTATTTTGCGATCTTCTCGGTGCCCTTCACTCAGGGACAAGGTGCTGAGAAGATTGCAAAATAACAAAAGTACAGTAAATTAAATCAATAAATACATAAAATTCCACCCATTATGAGGCCCCGCTGTACGGCGCCCTAGGCAGTCGCCTAGTTTGCCTATGCCTAAGGCCGGCCGTGATTCTCAGCTGGAGCAGAGATTCAATCACAGGTTTGATTCCCTTTTCTGCTTCAGGTTTTAAAGGGTACTGTGCTATATGAGGAAGTGTAGGACCTACACATATTTTCACAGGTATAGCATATTTCACCAGACCTACCTCATTAGAATGTATTGCCCATAAAATGTCAGGAACCTGCTGTAACAGTCTGTTGGTTGCACTCGATCATGACTTTTCTCTCTTTTCTTCTGTAATGCTGAGTACAGCAATCACGTCTTCCTCAGATTCACAGGGGGAAAGTAATCAGGGAATCAGATTCTGTGGTAGAATGGGGTAAGACCCTTTTTTGTGGAGCCAAGAGAGAGTAATTCTTTTTATAGGTTCCAACAGGCGTCTTTCTGTACCATAACCCCATTAAAGTTTATGTTTTTTCCAAACTTTTAAATCCTTATCCATATCAACAAATCAAGATAGATTTAGTGCAAAGGTTCATGTCAGGCTTTCCCATCAAATAACAGGCATCCTCTAAGCCTTTTACTTGTAGAAATTTGAGTTTCACCAGAGACAAAGAGGACATTGTAAGGGACTTTCTGTCCATTTCATTCCACCTTTTGTTGATTTTATAATATTCCTGTTTGATCTGGTGCTGAAAAAGACTGAATGTAAGTTCTGCTTAATTCACCATCTTTCATACTCATAGGGGTCATTAGTCAACAATGATATTATCAAGTGGGATGTCCGTCAAAGTTTAATATTGCTCTTCAGCAGTCCTAGTTGGGACAATTTCTGGCAAAATGTACATTTTTGGAAAGACTCTACCACCATAGATGCCTTAGTCCACACACGGTCCTCTTTTTGTAATTTTTTCATTCTGGGATACCAGTTTGGTCAATGCATTAAGCTTATGTTTACTTCTTTTATTAGTAAGTTCAGAGCACTGGGCTTGATGCTGTTAATAATTCCCTCTTTGACTATATGATGTGAATCAAGTAACAGACGAGTAATTTTCAGCATTAAAACTCACTTCACTGGGTTTTATTGTATTCATATTTGCTGTTCTGGAGACTCTAGTACAATCCTGATGTAATTTTCTTGCTCAACATCAGGGCCATCCAGATCATCATCTCCCTCTTGTTACAAGGGTCTGCTTTGTATCAAAGGGCTTATCTTTTAATGCATTGTCAGTTTCCATTCCTTGACCTCTCCCTAGTTTTTCTACTGGCAAAAATTCTGGTTAATTTTTTCTGTCATCTAATTCTTTCTTTTCCATCTCAGAGCTCAGCTGTATGTTTTCATTATCCAATTCAAACTTCAGCGTGGCACTATATCTGCTGTTGTACATTACTTCCACAGCAGCTGTATGCTTGGTTATGTTCTGCAGTTCCTTATATAGAAGTTCACTTTCCATGAGATCAGGCTGCCTGGTACTCTTATTAATGCCCTTCCCATGGTCACTGCAGCAGCATTACTAACAAGTGGGAGATCCCCCCAGAGATAGCCATACCTCCAGGTAGGATACCAAAGTCTAGATGTCTTCTTCTCATGCCATATGTCTGATATATGAGCAAAGCATGCTAAGGCTATGTGGTACATAAAGGATGTACAAGTGCAAAGTGCTTCAGAGCTTTCTCACAGCAAGCTTGAACACTGAACCTGTGTTTCAGTGTCAGTCTGTCAGACCTATGATCATTGCTGGTTCCATTTGACTAGGGAAGATATGCATCCCCACTGGGGAATAGTCCTCTTTTTCATAATTTTTGACTAAAATTAATCCTTTTTCATGTTAACTAAGAAGGGTAAATGATTGTTTGAGGCAAATACCTTTCAGGGACAATCATACTAAATGTTTATTTTGCCTAGGAACCAATCATGACTATATAACGGTTTAACTTTACATGTGCGTTATGCACATGTGTGAAATTCAAAAGTCTGAAAGGACTTTTTCAAGTGCCCGGAAGGCCGAAACCAAAATACATCAAATGTGCAATGAGCGAATGCACAGTAACGCTCGCTCATTGCAGATTCGGCATTTTTGGTGCGAGGTGCACTATAGTGGGGATCGGTAAGTGGACCCTTTTCCCACTGTAGTGTGACCTCGGAGTTAGAATAATAAAGTAAGGGGGGTGCAGGGGGGCTTGCCCCCCTGCATTACGCTATGTCTTTCGAACTGAAGTTCGAAAATCAGCAAATCTGATTTTTGATTTGCTGATTTTCGAACTTCGCTGCAGATCGGATTGACGATTTTCGTCATTCCGGTTCGCACAAAGAGCCATTCGGTAGGTTGATTTTCAACCTTTCAAAGGTAAACCCTATATAACATGTACTATTTACCAGTGTTTTTTTCCTGTTAGATTAGGGATTTCCATTTATTAGACATTAGACAGACTAAAGGGTAAAATAAATTGTATTTCATTTATGCATAAAAACAGTTAAGCAGAAAGGAAACTAACCTTGCTGGCCAAGCATGGAAGACAGTTTATTAAAAAGAAAAGATAAGCATAAAGTATTCAGACAGAATGTTTTTTGCTCAAGGAAAAAATATAATCTTGTCAGCTACAGAGTGTTCTTTAATGGAATGTTGCACATACAAGACAAAGCCTGAGACCAAAGTTAGAAAAAATAAATAAAAATACTGGACTGAAGCAATATAATATGTTGTTCATAGGTTAGTACTAAGCTAACTGCCCTTGTGAGCCTAGCCAATTATCCCTTGTGAGGCTCAAATCCTGCACCTTGTGTTTGTAAGGCAAACACCTTAACCATTAGCCACCCTCCCAACCCCTGTTGTGTTTAAGATAGCAGTTCAGTTAAGGTTAGTAAGTTCGTTCGACCTGTTACTTCAGAGAAGATGTCAAGCACTCAAGCCTGAGTACAGAAAACAGGATATCTAGAGACTATGTCAGTTTACGTCATGCAGGACAATCAGAATATGATGTGCAACAACTTGAATTGTTTATCAGTACTGTTAATGAAGACAGTATTCAGATATTGTGAACATCTAATAAAACCCTATTAAATGAACTACAGTGTTTGGAGAATTCATTCTGAAATGTGCACAAGACTTGGTCCATAAAGGAGAGACTGGGACCTGTTCAGCACAAGCTTGGGTAATTAAGACTTTCGTTTCTCAGTCTCATTGCATACAGTGTTTCCAGCTAATTACGGTACAGTACAGTATTATCAATTCTTACAGTTCCTAAGACTCTTAGGATCCATTTGTCATCTCTTATGATTTATCTTGAAAATCAGAGACTTAAGGAACTCACACCTATTAAGATGGAATTCAATACTTCTCACTCAGATGTCCCACATCAGCTTAAAAAGAAGCTTAAGAAAACTAAATCTGATGCTCTGATTGTCCATTTGGACCCAGATGTCTCTGCTATGTCTCTTGGTGAGTCCTCAGACCATCCAGATGCTTCAGCTTCTATGTCATTGGTTAGATCAGATAAACTAATCACTCTGGATGTCCACACCGCACCACCACCTCCAACCAAGGAAACCACAGTGAAAAACTTTTCTATAGCAAACTTCACCTTACTTAAGACAGAGATGGTAAGTTTCACAGCCCCCACGCTAAAGGATAACAGTGTCCAAGATGCAGGAATCTTTACAACTGCACTCTATGAGCACTTACAAGGATGCATGGATCATGCCATCCCTAGCAAAACCAAGACTCACTCCCCTAAGAGAAGGAAACCAGTCTGGTGGACCCCTGCCATAAACAAGCTATACAATAGAAGGAGGAGACTAGTTCAGAAAAAAAGCAAATCCCAAGAAGGAAAGACATCCCTGATTAGTATCAGTAAGAAACTAAGGTCCCTCATAAAATCAGGCTAACTTCGAAAGAAAACTAGCCAAGGATTCGAAAGATAACCACAAAGCCTTCTGTAGCTATGTCAAGAATCTAAGTGGCAACTCACAGATATGCTCTGAGTTAGTGCAAAATAGCACAAAATATACCGAACCTACTGATATTGCCAACATCCTGGCAGATAGATTCAGTGCAAACTTCACCCCTCTCTCACCCCCAAAAGGGCCCACAACAATACCGGAAAAGTGTAGTGTCCCGGAAATCACAGACGCACAGGTAAAAACAGAAAAGCACAGCGTCAATGGAGCCAGATGGTGTCCCAGACTGCATCTTGCATGAACTACAGAATGAACTAACCCCCCACCTAAACACACTGTTCAACCTCATCCTCTCCACAGGCTACATGCCCATTGAATGGCACACAGCAATGGTTATTCCACTCCACAAAGGAGGGGCCACAACTAACTATCGCCCCATAAGCATGACTAGCCTGGTCTGCAAGGCTATGGAGCGCATAATCATGGAACTCATTAACAAAGACATTGGGAACCTCCAAACACTTGACCCAACCTAGTTCGGCTTTGTTACGGGCAGATCATGCCTACTAAACCTGGTTGACTTCTTCGAGGCAGTCACCAAGGCCATAGATGAGGGGAAGGTGGTTCACACAGCCTACCTTGACCTCGCCAAGGCTTTTGACACCATTCCCCACTTGGGAATTATAGAAAAACTCACCAGCCTGAACATAAACCCCTATGTCATGAGATGGGTTGCCAACTGGCTTACAGACAAAACTCACACGGTAAGAATAGCGGGCTCCAGATCTGACTCTAAATCAGTCACAAGTGGTGTCCCACAGGGCTTGGTCTTGGGACCCCTACTGTTCGGCATATACTTCTCATAAGTACAGGCAAACACAGTTGGACTATGGTTAACCATGTTCGCCAATGAATGCAAACTGGGAGCCATAATTTACTCTCCGGCTGACACAGACACTCTCCAAAAGGGCCTTACTGAGACGGACACCTGGTGTCAAAGTCATAGTCTCAAGCTAAATACCAAAAAATGCATCATCATCCTATTTGGGAAAAACAAAATACCCATGAATTACCACATAGGTGGCAGCCCCCTTAATACAGAAGAGGTAATAAGAGATCTGGGGACCCAGGTAGATAGTAATCTCTCCTTTGAAAATCATATTGCCAAAGTAGTTAGGAAATCCTTCTATGTAGCCCTTCTAATTACTAAAGGGTTCGCATCTAGAAATAAAGAGGTTATAGTGCCCCTCTACTCATTACTCATCAGACCCATCATAGAGTACAATGCCCCATTTGGGATGTACCTCACAAGACACTTCCAACAACTGGAAAGACCACAAAAGTACCTCACCAAGAGGATTACTGGCCTCAAACATATGTCCTATGCAGCCCGACTGGAAAAAACTCCAGCTGTACTCCGTGGCATATTGCTTACTCAGAGGTGATCTCTGCCTGACTTACAAAGCCATGTCCAATTCAGAATTGATGGACATGCTCCACCTAAAGAAATCCAAGTCACTGTGAGCCACTCGCTCTAGTGAGCTATACCTCACCACAACAATAAATAGAACATGCTGGAGGGATAGATTCCTGTCACAGAGACTCCCCATGCTTTGGAACAAAATTCCTAACTACATTAGGCAGAGCCCCTCACTAACACTCTTCAAGAGAAACCTTGACTATTAGATGGGTAACAGAAAATACACCCCTGGAATCACTTCATTGGCTCTTCTTGACAGAGACTCAGTTAATCAATCAATGGGGTGGAGAAAGCTGACACACTCTGGCTAGGCTTATAAATGCCCTCGGGCAGATAGCCTAGTACCTACCTATGAACCTATGAACCTATGTCTGATATGACTTTGTCAGAGGACAACAAGGTGTTGCCTTGTAGCAAGTTCAACCCAACCAACAGGCAGCCACTGCTGCAGTGATGCAGGACACCAAGGCTGATTATTTCAGAGAGACTCAACAGCATTCCTCAGATTTTGGTCAGAGAGGAAATACCAGGTTCCCTCAAAGAGGTATGTCAGAAGTCAGATCCCCCTCATTTTGTGCATGCTCCTCTTCCTTCCAAGAAAAAGCAGAAGACTAAACATACCCCGCCCTCAATCAGGAATCCTCAAAAAGAGTGGTCTGAATTTTTTCAAGGGTTGTTTAAAGCTTTAGCCTCTCTCAAGCCCCCTCAGTTCCTTTTCTCCTTCCTCTTCCTCTCATCTGAAGAGACACAGGGATACTTCTTCAGACAAGGAATATTTTGATTCTGAGGAGGAAATCCTTGGTGCTCTCAGATTCAGTCTCCTTTTGGGTTTCAGTCTGAAGATGAGGACACTTTGTCCCCATATTCTTCCTTAGGGAAGCTCATCTCTGGAGACACAGTGTTAAAGATGATACAACATGTTTAATGGAAAGGAAAACAGGTATCAGACAAGATATTATTATATTATTTTTGGGAGTCCAAAAACATCCGCCATCCCTCCTGTTCTTGAAACATTACAAGATACTTTTGTCATGGCTTCTATAAACCCTGAAACCCAACCTTCTGATCTCATGAAGCCTGAACAGATTTTATAATATCTCTGACTCTTACAAGTGTTTACATAAGAACCCCTTGCCTGACCTGGCTGTCATTTCACTGGAATTGGATAAACCTACTAAACGCCTGCATTCTACCAAAGCCCTTCTAATGATAGTGGTAGAAGGCTTATTGACAGGTATGGAAAAAAGTTTTACCTCTCTACCCTTTCTTTCCATGCTCTTAACTATCAGATACATATGACTAGGTATATCTTATCCTTTTTGGGATAACATGGAAGCTCTTAACTGATGCCTGGTTTTGAGAACAATTCTTTAAATTCTGCCACCCAGATAAGTAAGCATTCTGTTAAATGCAGCTATAATGTAGCAGATGCCTCTTCCAATGCAGCTGCTACTGGTTTTGTTTTGAGGAATTTTTCATGACATAGGCTTAAATCTTTTCTGGAGGATGTTAAATCTAAAATTTTGGATGCTCCTCTGGATAGAAACTCTCTCTTTAGTCCTGCAGCCATTAAAATTTTCAAAAATCATCAGAATAGATGCAAAATAATGCAAGACTTTAAGTAGATCTTCATCTCTCCTGTTCCAAAGTTTCAAATAAACTATCCTTCTAAAGCTAGTCCCTTTTTCATAAAGAAAAAAGGCTCCCTAAAAGGGTAAAATGTATTCAAAAAAAGAGATTGAATGCATGTCCAAGCAGGAGTTCAAGGGGGTCTAAATCCCTCCTTTCCTGATAAAACCAGCATCCTTGTGACTATCTGTCACTGCCCTCCCCTTCCCACCTCAATCTAACTTCTCTTTCAAAGAAGCTTTCCCTATCATTTCCACTTTGGGAGTAAATCACCAAAGACAACTGGGTTCTTTCAATAATTCAAAGTGGTTACAGAATGTCATGGCTTTCTCTTCCACATAGATCGGGCATGTTTCCTTGTCCATCAAACCAACTCCCTTTATTCCCTCCAGTTGTACAGGAGTTATTTCTATAGGGTTCATAAAATTAGATCTTCCTCAGCAGAAGGGAACAGGTTTCTACTCAAGAAATGTTGTGGTCTCCAAAAAAGAGGGAAAATGGTGGCACATTCTGGATCTGACCCTTCTCAACTTATTTCTATGAGTTCCAAAACTCAAAATGCCTACCCTGCAGTCTTTGACTTTCCACAATTCTGCACCAAGCTTTCTTGGTAATGTTGGATATGAAAGATGGGTATGTTCATATCTCAATCCATCCAGATTACAATAAGTTTTTAAGGTTCTCTAATTTGCAGTATAAATTTTCAGTTTTGTGATTTGCCCTTTGGGCTTTCTACTGCCTCAAGGGTTTTCACAAATTGCCTAGGTCCAGTTGTTGCTTTCTCCAGGCTCCAGGGGATACACATTTTCCCTTACTTAGATGATCTGCTCATTCAGGCTCCATTGATCAGGAAACTCCTTCTGGGCCTCAGCTTTACAAAAATCAGCTTCACTGTCTGGGACTTACTTTAAACCTAAAGAAAAGGTCTAGTCTGGTTTCCTCCCAATATCTAGTGCCTCTGGCTTGCAGGCTCAATTCTTTGTCAATGACTGCCTTTGTCCCTCAGGGCAAAATGGCATTCCAAAAAGAACACTTCCAGTCTCTCCTTCCTCTAGATGTGACCTCAGTAAGAGAGAACTTGAGAGCCCTGGGTTTATCACCTCAACAATTCTGATTCCTAGAACCATGTGAAGAAAATTCAGTGGTATCTCAAATCTTTATGGACTCAACATTTCCATCCTCTGAACTTCCCAGTTCTTCTCTTGCCATCCATCAACAGGGGGCTTCATTGGTGGATCAGTCAGATATCTCTCAATCCAGAAGTGCTCTTTCTCTTTCCTTACCCCGCACTAAGACATTTACACAGATGCTTCAAATCTGGTTTGGGGAGCTTTTTCCATGAATGTGAAAGTCCAAGGTGTTTAGTCCAAAAAGGACTGGAAGAACCACACAGATGTTACAGAAGTGAAGGCAGTGATTCTAGCCTAACAATCCATGCATCACCTCTGTTCTCCAGGTCCTTTCCGAGTATTTATAGACAATGCCACTGTTATGTGGTACATAAGCAAGCAAGGCAGGACAAGATCCTGCCACGTTTATAGATCTGCACTGATTGCATGGAGCATAGCCACACAGCCAACCTTACCTTGCTAATAGTTTACATTCTCTCACATAGCAATTCAGTGGCACATGGTCTGTAAAGCTCTATCCTCATTAGTGAGTTAAGACAATTAGCTCAAATTCCAAGAACACTCATTGACCATCTTAGGAATGAACGATGAGCTAGTTCTTAGGGTAATCCTTTCTTTATAAAAAAAAGGAAGGCAAAGCCATAAGTGCTTACAACACCCTATTGGCTGAAGTAAGAGCAGAGGAAGCAGGCTCAAAGAGAGCAATGGTTAGTTTTTCCTAAAGCTTAATTCAGGTCCCAAGGAAGAGGAATAGCTTCCCAGGGTGGCCTGAGCTGAAGGATACCCTCTAAAAACTATTTGAATTCTGCAGTAAATGTTGTGTTGTTTATGGTTTGTACATGAAAAAAAAAAAAAAAAATGGGTGAAAGCTAATATGAGATGCAAATCTGCAATGGAAAGGCTTTTGTGTTCCAAATGGTTATGAAGGCGGAGAAAAGCCTTTTGAATATCCATTGCTGAAATTACATTATACTGGAAACCTGCAGCTTTTGTTCTTATAAACTGGACTTACCTAGGGATTCATTAACAAGTGTGTACACTTCGTGCTAAGCCTACACAAAGTAAGCATGCTACTGCAATTAGCAGCAGTGCTCACTAAATATGAATGCTGCTAAGCAAGTCTACATGTTTATCAGCCCATTTTCATGGCCAGCAGAATTGCTAGCATCCATATATAGGTAGACAGAGGCTTGTACAATAAATATAAACAAAACTTGTTGCCTGTAGACAAACCTAGTGAGTGAGCACGCGTGAACAGCATAAAATAAGGCAAGGGCAAGTTTCATGAAAGAAATAACATGCAGGGGGAATTTAAATGGGAAACTATACTCATATATATATATATATATATATATATAGAGAGAGAGAGAGAGAGAGAGTAATATCTGCACAAACAATAAGTAGAGGAGGCTAAATAGGGAAACATATGTAGTGGGATTAATGCACAAAAAAGCAGGGGAGGTTAAACAGGGAAAATGTACTCAAATAATTATAATGTGATTAGTTCACAAAAAGCCTTTTGCCATAAATAATTTATATTGATTTAATAAAAGTTAATGTTCACTTTATCAACCCATGTACATAATTTAAATTAGACATGTTGACAAAGAACGTAAGAGGGCCTCAAAGCAACAATGTAACAAAGGGAAGCAAATGTGATAAATGTTAATAAAATGCTGAGTTCTGATAACAGTTAGCAAGGACAGTACATACACGAAGATATATCTATATGTAATGCAGTCATTGCATATCAGATGCATATACAGAAAGTTATCTGTGGTAAACAACAGTAATGCTGTATTTGCCACTTCATTATATATAAACAAGAATAAATGAATCCTTCAGCTGTTGTGTTATGCACATCAGAAAAGGATGTATTTTTGCCATTTGTTATCTCTTGTAACCACATTAAGGTGGTATTGTACCTTTAAACATATATTAACCAAGCGTGTGTTCTATATTAATGTAAATGCTAAATAGTAATATAATTATAGTCAAAAAACATCAATGTACAGTTGTCACTATGCATTTTCAGTGGCACATTCAGTAAAATTTGTTATTCACATGATTGTACTGAGAATGTCTAGCTACACACGTAAGGCATGCATACTGTGGTAGTGATCAAAGGTAATAAATTACATAAACATAATTGATGTTAGAACACATACACATGTTATAGAATTGTAAGAGTGTCATTGCCATATTATCAAGGAAACAATACTGACATTTTAGGGCAGTGTACATGCCTGTGACAATGTGGAAATTTTGAGATGAATCATGGTTACCTGTGCTATATTACCAATAATGTTATTAAGTGATGAAAACAATCATTTGTTAAGCAATGAATGTTTGAAGGTTAGTGACTGTACATGCATGCCTTGTATGTATGTAAAAGACAGAAGGACGTGACACATAATACAGATGTGTCACATTGACCAGGATATAAACAGAATAATGATCTGATATACATAATACCATTTGTCTAACTGTAGCAGGTGTGACATATGTCCATGCTGAATGAGTCATGTTAATGATACATATGTGAACATGTACATAAGTCATGGTATAAGTCAAATGTAGTCAGACCCCTGACAGAAGGGTTGTGTTTCTGAATGTCATGATGCATATGAATTTGCATAGACTGTAGTTTTGTGTATATCACAAATGGATAGGTAACCTACAAAAGACATGGGTAAAATAAAAGTGTATGCCTGCATTATGCCATTAATATATCACCTAATGGGCAAATGTAGCAAATGTCAATCTAGAATTGTTTGGGACTATGATACATCTGTTTTGCTGTAATCAATGATATGATGTGTTACATCTAGTGTAAGTGCCACACCTCACATGCTGACTTGAATAACTGTGTTAAAGACGAAATGTGAATGCAGTATATTGTAATGTGTATCTCGCCCAAAGTGAGTTTTGTTAAAAACAATATTAATAACTTTATGACATTACAACATACAACACACCCAGTTGAAGCACTGATGTGTATTACCAATTGACCTGTTGTTGATTTAACTGCACATAGAGCAAATGTACACTGGCCTGTGACAAGTGTTATTATCCTCTGCCCAGGTTATCTATTATGCGACGAAAGCCAGCATCACAGAGCCAACATCAATAAATTATTAATTTACAAAGCCTTTACAAAAAAAAAAAAATATCTCATGACATTCATTGCTTAAAGGTCTCTTTGCTAAACAGTGTGCATCATCATTCATCATTACAATTGCTCACAAACAAGGAAACAACACAAACACAAAAAGCAGCAAATATACGCAAAACAACACAGAAAAGTTCTATATAACGCGCCACCTTACACTTTATGATGATTTTGCAGCATGTTATACAGTAAGAAATTTTATATAAGCCCTCATGTCCTAAAGGAAAGAAAGTGGTAGAGAAGTGCACTAACAATGTACAGCTACATAGTCTACATGTATTTGAAGCCTTTGATATACAGTATGAGAGAGAAACACACATGCATAGTGGTCAGTCAGTGCTGGATTCAAACCACCTACCAATCTAGTTACACAGTCTAAAGAGCACAGTATCAACATCCAACACCTCAGCAGAAGTCAGATAACACCTGTGAGCATTATGTAATCTGTGTGTTTCCAAAACTTAGTTTTGCCTGGGGATGCTAGAATGTATAAGTTAACCATCTGCTACTGAAAATATGTCTCCTAAGTAGAAGTTTACATATAGGGTGTTGTGACACAGCCCATTGTACATGATAGTGCACACAGTCACACTATTTAAACAAGTGGGATTTGAACCATCTATTTATCTTGTTACACAATTTATACAGATTAGTATCAACATTATGTGCCACACGAGACGTCTGACTTTGATAATGAGAGAGTGCACTTTTGAAAGGATGACCTCATCAGTGTATTGGAGAGAAGATGTCTGTGTTATAAGTGGGACAACAGAGTCTTCTCCCAGTTGAAATGTTTCTCCTGAATGAAAGTAGGTACACACTTTTATTGATGAAGCTGTACCTACCTAGCATTTGAGATACATATACAGACAAGTTTAACACTGTCAAATTTGAACCACTTATCTACAGAACACTGTATTAACTGTAAACACCACAGGATAAGTCTGACATAGTGAGATCACACTTGTGAAAGGATAACATCATCACTGTGTTGTAAAGAAGATATTTGTGTTAAAAGTGGGATAAAGTGATGGAGGATTTCCCTGTAATTTTAAATGCTTTTCCTGAGTGGAAGCAAGCACAGTACATCTATTCTTCAAGTTGGTTTTACACTACAGCTGCACACACACACACACACACACACACACACACACACACACACACACACACGCACACATACACAGGTTCACCACTGTTAGATTTGAACCAGCTACCTATCAAGGTCCACAATCTAGTGAACACTGTATTAACCACAAGCATCACTGGAGAAGACTGATGTTTGTAGTGAGAAAGTGCACTTATGAAAGGATGACCTCATCAGTATGTTAAAAAGAAGATGGGAGAGTCCTCACTCAGTGTAAATTTATTTCCTGAGTGGAAGTAACTACAGTACTACTAGTGGTGAAGTTATATGTACCCAGCACTTGAGACACACACACACACACACCCAGGTTGATCACTGCCAGATTCAAACCACTTACCTATCTAGTTATCCAATCTAAAGGACACTGTATTAACCACAAGCTCCACAAGAGAAGACTGATTTCTATACTGAGAGTCTGCATTTATGAAAGGATGACCTCATCAATGTTTTGCAGAGAAGCTAGTGTGCATCATGGTTTGAGTGAAATGTCATGAGCGTCTACAGGAATAACAGCAAGGTGCTGATTACAAGTAATTGCATACTGCTCACATATTTCTTCTGTGCTGTCATGTACATTGTGGTTTTAAGAGTGGCATGCACCTGTTTTACATGATGGTATTTTGATGACAATCCCACTTGTGAAACAACAAATTGACAACCAAGCAGTCATGATTGTTCAGATCCACATGATTGCATGCAAATAGTAATCATTTGTTGTATCATCAATGGTATTTTTACATGCATGGCCAATGTACAGTCCAAGCACAGACAGCTCAAAGCTATGACAATACACTTCTGAAAACCAGTGATGAAGTATGTGTGAAGAGGTTCCATACTATTGCATATCATTTCCAAGAGTAAGTACTGGAGCACAGGCATAACTTTCTAGAATGAAGTATTCCATCAACATTACAGTTAAAGCCAGATATATTGAGTAAAACACTCCATTATTATTTACAGAAGTAAAACAGACCACTAACAATACTTATATATTTTCAAAATCTCTTCCTGAAGCTCCCCTCTGACAAGCATATTTGCATGGATGGTGGCAAAGTATTAGTGCATGCTTAATGATATACTGGCTTGCTGAACTTAGTGCTATCAATCTGTCTTTCCATACCACAGCGAGGTTAAGCACAATAGCACAGAGGGTGTCAGACTAATGTGGCTGAAGGCAAAAACTCACAGGACTTTGCTATCAAATGTGTGCTGTCATTTCCTATAAGTTAGAGGTGCCACTTGGTGCCAGCATAGCATAAATGCTGAGGAGAAAGACTGATGCAACACAATGGGTGGGAAGAGGGACACACTGGGGAGAAGATTAGAGACATACAAGGCGATTTCTTTACGGGACAGTTCTACACATATTTGCAGTTTGTTACTCTTGGGGTTGTCATCATGATGATTCTTTAAGGTTCTGTTTATACAAAGGCAAAAGATAATGGGTGAGAAAAGTAAAATGTTAGGGCCATGTTTTAAATATTGCCCTTATAAACTTTCACTTCTGTGATGAAAAACTCCTCTATACATTGTGAAAATCAACTGTCTGGCATTACTCAGCCAGTTTAATCAGCACTGATTTAGCAGAAATTCACAGATGTTATGATGAACACACCACAAATTAAGATGCAGAAATGTGGGCATCCTTTGAAAATCTGTAGACTTTACAAATATTGCTGTGTACACTAAAGTGTTTCTAATCTAGATCAAAAAGGGGCAGTAGAATAGAAACATGATGTGGACATAAGGAGGATAGTGTTGGGTTAAAACATATGTAGCACACAGGTATACACATACTATTAATATGAAAAACAGTGCAAAATTGTATGACATACCTCTGGATTAGAACCTTTGACAGTATACAGTACCAGTGCACAGATCAAGGATTATCTCAGCTCATCACATAGGAAGTCATAGTTTGCTATGTTTAAATTACACATTGTAAGGGACACTGCCAACAGGTAGAAGAAAGGGAGTATGTAGGAAGCATCCTGTAACATTCACTAGACTGCACAAGACATCCAGCAGCTTAACAGATATGGAAGAGTAATTGTTTCACACTTTGGTAGGTACTTTTAGTCTGTTTTGATATAGAACAGCAGGGTTAGGCACATTTGTGCAAAGTTAACTGTGCTAATGCATTCTAAACTCACATTTTGTGATAAGATGTGACCTGCCATTGCAAAAATTCTGACTCAGACTGATAACACAGAGGGGGGTACAGAGAGGCAGACAGGGAGGGGAGGCAGGCAGCAAATAGGATATGAGAGAAACGGGACAATGGTGGCTCAAAATGATATGTAGGCAACAGCTACACATAAAATAGTGTTATAAAAACAGCCAGTAAAAGTTTGTCATAGTTTTGCATTAGAACCCGTGACACTATGCAAAATCATTCTATAGATCTGAACATTATCTCAGCACACCACAAAGGAACTCTTTCTTCACAAAGTTATAAATCACACAATTGAAGGGACAGTGAAAACTTATTAAAGCAAAATAGAATGTAAGCATTCTATTGGGGGGTTTTAAAAGTTAAATAGAGTAAGGTATTGGTTGTTTAATTAAATGATTAATATAAATTTGTATCATCAACATTGTTTGGCACACAAAACTGCAAAATTTACTTTCATGATCATTGATATGGTCAAGGGCAACAAATCAAACAAAACTGGATGGCATTCTATTTTAGATTCTAAAGAAAAAAAATGGATTGTAAAGCTAGGTGGATTGTTCCCAACTGGCCTCAATGAGCAATTTTGAAAATGAACCAATGGAGTTGCACTTGAATGTATTTAAACTGTAGCATTTGACTCTTTTGGTTTACACTGATGAAGGCTGTGTTTTTTTGCCAGCCAAAACCGGTCTGGTTATTTGTCTTTATGCTATTATAATCAATAAATGTTCTTTTCAGGTCACAGTTTGCTGGCTCAACTTGGTTTTTTTTGGACAAAATAAATCAAGCACAGTGCTATGTATAAAAAAATGGAAACTTTTATTTGACTGTGCCATACAGAATATGTGCTTTACAAGTTAATAGTTGCAGTTAATAATATTAAATTCTTAATGTCATTCTTCATTGCAGGTGATATTTTAAAAATAGTATCCTGTAATAAAATATAATTTCTGCTTCTGGGATTTGAACCCACTGACAGCTAAGCTGGTCTATTCATTGCCTAATGTAATCACCAAGAGCTACTGGAAAAGACCTGCTCAAAATGATATGGACTGATGGACTGAAAATAATTATTTGGCTTGCATTCTGACCTGATGCATACTTACATCATCCCTGTTTGAGGTGAGACAATCTCTCCTGATGACCATTATGGTTCTGTGCCATGTCTTCTGCAGCTGCACAGTACAGGAATTAAGAGAGATGAAAGCATAACGAATGACTGTCTTGGCTGTCTAATCCATGTTATATCACTGACTGTCGATGGGTCACTATACTCGCACAACTGATGAGTGTTTGCAGTATTACATTTATCTTCCCATTAGGTCAGGGGGTCCTGCTTGTGCCTCTTCATGTCACTATAATGGTGATGACATTATTCCCCAGTGTGTGGAATGCCAATTGCATTGAAGACAGCTTTAGGCAAGCTATTCAAAGCCTCATCCAAATACTAAGACCAGGTATAATCCCCCTGCAGCAGTCCACAGCTGTAGCACTTAACAAACAGTACCACAAAAAATCTTGGTCTCCTCAACACCACACCTCTATGTTCTAAACGGAACAACATCCTCACCTTCTCCAGCTATGTTTACAGAAGTCAAGCTAGAACTATGTGTCTGAACTGGTTCCCAATTCAGATCTCACATGTAACAGCCTATATACAAAAAAGCCACGGCCTTGCCAGCTGCATTTGCATAATTCAAAGCACAAAATGGTTTTGTAGACACACTGAGAAGGATTACATCAAAAAATAATGAAGGTGTGAAATCTGGCAATGAGATATGACCATGTGTGATTCTCACCCTACTTACACATGTTCCAATGTTAAACACTGAAATGCTTTACAGTGTTTATTACAATATTTGCTGGTTGTAGGTAAAATGGTATGAATTGTGATATATTGGGCTATTGGGGTTTACACACTATTAAAATTGAGTAGTACCACCTTGGAATTGAACCCATGAGAAAAGGAAGGATAACATGTTAACTGTTGCTTATTAACCCTGAGTGCACAGGAAAACTTCCTTTTTAAGTGTTATTTTGAGATACACTAATTTACAAATGAATGGAGATGTACTTCAGAGATGCCTGTATGTGTGTGACTTTAAGTTGTCCTGGTACTACATTTCTATGTAAAGGGCAGTAGCGGTATTTGTGGTTGTAAATACATTGCAGATGCATGGAGTTCCATGACAACAGAAATACATGCTGGGGTATGTTACAGACACACATCACAAGACATACTGTCCTAAACACATAATTATGATATGTGATGAGTCCTAATAATTATAACAAAACTATTGTGCACATTGTACTTATGGAACGTGCATTTTAAATTAGCTGTCATTATTCTCACATTTAGTATACTTTACATGCATTATGTTGGTCTTATATAGCAAGCATTAATTAAAATTTGTTGCAAAACACATATTCATGATACACATTTGTATTTTTAGTTGCATTACCAATCAAAAGTTTGTAACCAATGTCATTTTAAACCCTGCAGTAAAAGTATCTGTAAACTAGATTCAAACCCTGCATTACCTGTCTTTTTTATTGAACCTCAGTGCACTTACACCTTCAGCCAAAGAGACAAGTAGCTGACAGCTACGTTTCCTTTACTCTGTACTGTCCAGAATGCCGACAGCAGCAAAGTAGCATGAGGTTTGATTGTACTACTGAAGCAGTCCAAATTACATTTTTCATTTTTGCCTTTAGCTACGAAACATTATTGCACACTCCCAAGTGGTGCACAAATGCAAAAGGCAAAAAAATAAAACAAATATATAAATTTATAATTTAAACAAAAACACCAAGCTATCAATAATACTTTGAATATTGGTTTGCCATGTCAGACCTTGCATTTGTGGTAAACATCATCAGGGATTCATGTAATGTCAATTATTCGGATAGGAGAATCAGAAAATTGTATCATCTCATTTCTGACACAGCACATACAAGTTATAATGACATACTTTAAAAGGGAAATGTATTACTGTCATGATTAATAATTAGGCTATATTAACAAATACTCTATACTATATTCCAAATATTTGCACATTCATCATGTTAGTAAATTTCTGTTCTCACACATTAATAACTGTCAGTTTTTAACATCATGCATAGCAATTGTTGTTCAGAGGAAGATGAATAGTTTCCATGCCAAAACATTGCTAAAAGCAATTCATAAGGAATACAGGTAGCATTTTCAGCATTCCTCACACACAGACATAGGGTATTGAATTCACATCCCAAAATGTGTGTCAGTACTTCATCTGACATCCCAAGCAAAATTGTCCTTACTAAAGATTTGAAACCCACCCCCCAGCAGCTCTGCTTTTGCTCACAACTCAATGTATGTACAGCTTGGGCCACAGAGATAGTTGGCTAACAGGTGCATTTTCTTCACTCAGTACTATTCAGAATGCTGCCAGATGTGCATCAACACAAGGCTTGTTTCCGCTACTGAAGGCAGCCAAAATTCAATTTTTAATTTTTGCCTTCAGCTGTGAACCATGGTTGCACATTCCTAAGTGGCACGCAAATACAAAAGAAAAAAGAATGATAGAAATATACAAAGAAATTATAATTAAAAATAACAAAACTGAGGAGTATGTCTAAGTAGGAACAAAGCACTTACAGAATTAACACGACACAATCTTTTTTACATCTGGTTGCAAAATCACAAGTAGAATTTATGTTACACATCATCAGGCTTTCAGGTAGTAGCAATTGTTCAGAAAGGAGACACACAGATTATTACAGTAGCTCATTACTGGTACAGTATACATTTAACAATATTCTAAAAAGTTTAAAACAAAATGTACTGTCAGGGTGACTAATTGTGACATCTGGATTAGTATTCTAGCATATATGACACATATGCTGACATTCCTTGTGTTATCAGTGTTGTGTTATCACACTTTCCAAACTGTCATATATTACATTATCCATAGCATATATTTTTAGCATTTATCACACAGACTGTTCATTTCATATACAACATTGTGTGTTTATATTTATTCTGAACACACTCATATCTATAAACTGGATTTGAATTCCGCATTATCTGTGCTCTTTTTCTAAACTCACTTCACTTACACCTTGTATCACTATCATTCCAAAGACATGCATCTGGAGCATTTCTCCCCGGGCCTCCGCTGAAAACAGGCTCTGTGGAACCTAGTCGGACATTCCCGGTCAACAAACGTTAAATAAAAAAATAAATAAAAAATAAAATCACAGAGATAGTTAGATGTCAGGGGAATTTCTTCACTCAGTACTGTCCAGAGTGCTGACAGAAATGCACTAGTGGAAATCTCAGTTGCACCACTGCTGGCATTCCAAATTAAACTGTGCTTTTTTACCTTAGAAGGTAAACTATGCTTCACTGCTAGTGACCACTGACAGTCAACAGACAGCAATGCCAAAAGGCATACAAAGGACAAAGACAGAAAAAATAATAATAATAAGGAAACACTAGGAAACAAGACTTTAAAATGTATGTTTCTAATGTTTCCTTAACTTTGTTGTCTTGTTACAAGAACATATGCTCTTTAAACATAACTAATTTCATACAGACAGCAACCCTTCTGTATTTGAACCATCAGACCATGGCATTAACAGCACACAAATTTGAAATTATTTTCACCATTTGTCACACAGACATGTATTAGGAAAAAGAAAAGATATATTACATATAATGAAAACGTGACATTGAATTGCCTGATATTAAAGGTGCAACATAATCAAGCTCTGAAAGTTGTTCTTTGTAACTGGCCAGTAGATGTGTGGATGAATGGGATACTGGCAACAGTTACATTAATACCTGCTATCACAATATTAAATAAATATTTACAACTCTGCAATTGTTTTCTTCTCTTTTTTTATGAGCATCATTATCTTATCTATGCTTTTCTAATACGAATGCAATTTTATTTGGATTTCTTTTGATGCATGTTTAAATCTTTTACTAAGAGGGATAGCGTGTTCATAAGAAATTAATAAAAAATGTATTAATGTTGATCTTCTAAGTTAGTGAATGTAATCCCTGACTTTTTGGTAACTCTCTTCTCCCAGACACACTCTCAGTAAGTGCATCAAATAGGAAAGAATGTGAAACACTGATTATTCTTGCAGTCAGCCTAATCATTCACACTTGCAAGTCCTTAACAAGAAGCACTTCTCAGTGCTCATCCTTGCCATGTTAGGTCTTCTGCACCGAATCATGTAGTTTCTCACATCATGTTTACCAGCCCTGTACTCAGTGCAGATTGTGGAATTCATGAATGCTAAGGAGTTCATATCTCATTTGCAACTTCTCAGTGATCAGAGGGCTGAATCTGTACTATGTAAAGCTAATAGTGTAGGTAAGGAACTTGTATCATATTAGGGGAGACTTTTTGGATCCAGAGAGTTCAATACTTGCAATTTATTATTCTACATTAAGAAATGATTTGATCCAAAGGGATGTTTCTGTTTTTTTTTACAGAGTGATTTATGTTGGCATTACTGATAGACTACATTTCACAACATTATTGTGTATTGTCTGTATTGCTTGTCCATTGCTGTTGACACAGTCATGTATATCAGTTATTTCTTTGAATTAAAATTTTTGGGAAGTAAATGTTACCTAACATTACAGAAACATTTCTGCATTTCTCTGAGCAATTGATGCAAAAATGTGTGACCGGTGATATGATAAAGAATGATAAACATCAGGTGGCTGAAAATGCCTGGTAATGGATGGTTACTGGTGGCATTCCTCTTACTGAACCTTCATTGACTGAAACAAAGGAGCTCCTGTCTACTGTTAAAGATCCAGACAGCTCAGTAGAAGGTTCCCATATAACTGTTGATGTTGGTGCTGATGTGGAGGATAACCAAATTGTGTCTACTCCTGCACTTCCAGGTATGCCATCTAATAAAATCATTTCTCTTGTGTATTTACACACATATATATATATATATATAGATATATTCATAGATAGTTAGATATACATATAGATATATATATGCATATATATATATATATATATATATATATATATATATAGATATATTCATAGATAGTTAGATATACATATAGATATAAAATGCAATATATTTACAGATAGATAAATATGTTATGTATCTATTCATATGTGTATATATATATATATATATATATATATATATATATATATACACACACATACATATATATAGAGAGAGAGGGAGAGAAAAAAAACTGAGATAGAGAGAATGATGGTGGGGTGAAGGAAACTGGAGAGTAGACTTTTGTATAAGATACTCTCACTAATGTGGGACAGCATTGCAGCTCCCCCCTTGTGTGATGTTCTGGTAAAATCAGACAATAAGGTTCTTTTCACTTAGAACACAAACTAAACTGTAGCAAACTACATTTGGTAAATAAATAAATTATCCAAAAGAACACACCAACCAGTAGAAATGTTCAGTTTATTCCAACAAAGCTTTCAAGAAAAACTCCCTTCATCAGTGTTTAGTTAACATTTAAAATCACATGATTTTATCAGTTTAAACAACACATGACACAGCCAATGAATACATTTATAAAAACAATTAATTATTCAAATAAAATTAGAACCTTTCTTTTCAAAGAGACCATTTTTCATAAAAACAACTTTTATGAAATAGTATAGAAGAATAAATACAACTTTTATGAAATAATATGGAAGAATAAGTATATTAATTTATTTATATTGCTTTTGTTTCCTAGCCAGGACATATTTTATTGTATTCATGTTATTCAGTCCCGGGTACTTATCAGCTTTAAGTAGTGTAATCATATCCCCTCCTCTAATATTTTTATGTATTATTTCTATCACTTTAATTCTAAAAATATTTGTTTCGTCATTGTCAACAATATGCTTAGCTAATGCATTAGTTTCTACCTTCCTTTTAATTTCTGACTTATGTTTACTTATTCGATCTCTTAGACATCTAGAACATTTTCCAGCATAAAAACATCTACATCTTTTACATGTTCCTAAATAAACTATAACCATGATATTGCAGTTTGCCTGATATCTAATGTCCAAGGACAAGAGGGAACTGGTTCAGCAGAGGAAGAAATCCCTCTTTAGCTTAAAAAAATTACAGTTCCTGTCAAGCCCTCTAAAGCTAATTATGAAGCAAAAATGACCTCCCTAGCTTAAGATAATCACAAGGCATTCCCTAACTATGTTGGAAATTTAAAAGGGAATACCCAGCTATGCAATGAAATGGTTGTGGATGCCACCACCCATACTGAACCAGAGGTAATAGCCAACTTGCTAGTTGACAGATTTGGAGAAAACTTCACCACCATGTCCCCTACAGTCATCCCCCAAAGTATACCTGCCATCACTACTCAGCCTATTTCTTCAAAAGCAGGTCATCTCGATGCTCTACAGGGCCAGAAACACAGCATCAATGGGACCAGACAACATCACAGACTGCCTTTTAAACAACTTAAAACATGACCTAGCAGACCCACTTAGATCTTTGTTTAATCACAGCTTGAAAAGTGGCTATGTTCTGGCAGAATGGAGGACAGCAACAGTAATCCCTCTGCTTAAAGGGCCACCATCAACCAACCCTAGGAATTATAGGCCCATAAGCTTGACTAGCATCATCTGCAAGGCCATGGAAAGAATCATTATGGAACTTATTAAAAAGGACATAGGTAATCTCCAGTTCGGACTCGTTAAATTTAGATATGCCTGTTAAACATGGTTGACTTCTTCCAGAAAGTCACCAAGGCCCAGGATGAGGGGAAGACAGTGACATTGCCAAGGCATTTGACACAATTCCCCACTCAGGTACTATAGAGAAGCTCTCCCAACTGGTAATTAGTCCCTACTTTACCAGATGGGTAGCCAACTTGCTCACCGACCGGATATATACTGTCAAACTGGGTGACTTCACCTCTAGCAAAAGAACAGTCACTAATGGTATACCACAGGGTTCTCTGATGGGCCCCTTACTGATCAGAATTTATTTCTCAGAGGTCCATGCAAACTTGGACAGGCTGTGCCTGACCAAGTTCTCTGATGATTGCAAATTGGGAGAAATCGCTGAGTACTCCAACAATCTTAATACACTGCAGACAGGATTAACACAGACAAATGATTGGTGCCAAAGCCACAGATTAAAGTTAAATGTAACAAAATTCATTATTATTCCCTTTGAGAAAGCTGACATCTCTGCTAATTACATTATAGACAGCACCCCCTGAGGGTAGACCCAGTGGTATGTGATCTGTGTACTCAGGTTGATAGCAATCTGAACTTTGACCACCACATATTCACAGTAGTAAAGAAATACTTCTAAATGGCATGTCGTATAATTAAAGGCATCAAATCTAGATCTAAGGATATTAAAATTCCATTATACTCGTCCCTCATCAGACCGGTAATTAACTACAATGCTCCTTTCTGCATGTACCTCACCAGACACATGCAACAATTGGAGAGATCACAGAGGTTTATCACCAAGAAATTACAGGGTACACAAAACAAGTCTTATGTGGAAAGACCAAAATCTCTGTCACTGTATTCTGTCTCCTAGAGGTTGGTAAGAGGTGACCTGTTCCTGGCTTACAGGGCAATCTCTGACCTTGCCCTGATGGAAATGCTACACATTCATAAATAAAACTACAGGAGGGTCACTCTCTCCACAGATCTTAACCTAGCCTCTGACATGAACAGATCATGCTGGAGAGATAGATACAGCTCCCAGAGACTGCTACTTCTCTGGAACAAGCTTCCAATTCCCATGAAACACAGTCCCTCCCTGACATTCTTCAAATGCAACCTAGATCAATGGATGGGTGACCACAAATTCACTCCTGGCGTGGTGCCCATTTCCCTCCTGGACAGAGGAAGTCAGTATTAATAACCATAGACTCTAACCTTTGTGAACTTCACTCACCTAACCACCAACAATTAGGGAAACTCAGGATAAGTATGGCTAGGCTTGTAAGGACTCTAGGGCCATTAGCCTAGTAACCTCCTATGAACCAATGTTTCTTATCATGCAAATGTAAAGGGGATTGTTTTCTGCTTCTTATGTTATTTGCACTGTGATGCTTATTATCCATGTTTCATCTCCCTTTCATCTGCGTAGTTGTATCTGGTACTGAATTTGCATGGCCACCTGCACATAAGTACACATTTATTTACTCTTATTTCTATACAATAAGTAGATTTACGCATACTTTAAAGTCCTTTTTAATTGCATTTGCATCTATTACTGCTTAAATTATGTTTTACATAACAGAATTTTGATCCATTTTTATTCTATTTCTCTCTTTGTTGTGTTGATTACTTGTTATCTTAGGTGATACTGCCACCAGCACTGTGGAATTCCTAACACCTGATATTAGAGTATCTACAGCTTCTGATGATGATGGCAGTGATGAAAAAGCACAATCTAGGGGATTCAGGGAGCCAGTCTGACACTGAGATTATGGCTCCCACATCCCTTCCCATATTTCAGATACAGTCAGAATGCATATGCACACCTGTGCCACGGATCTCTCAGACATGGGACAGGTACAGGATGACTCAGTTGAACAGGTTAGTGTGATTACTCCAATTGTAGATCTGGCTGAGTCTTCCCATAACCATTGTGAGGGTGAAGTGCCAGACAGGGGTATTGGTAGAGGTGCACAGAGGAGGCCTGCTGTCCACCCTCCTCCTGATGTTAGTGTGTCAGGAGGTGCCATGCAACATACATGTAGGGTCATCATAGAGGCGCAGGCTCATTCCACTATGCCCTTGGAAGAGATAGTGTGAGTACTACATGTTGTGCATTCTGATGTCTGAGACTGCTTGAACTATGTGGGTAACTACTTGGATATGATGAATGACACACTGGATGAGGCAGTGTCTGTAATGGAATATCTGTGGCGGGGGTCGGCATCCACATGGCCGAACAGCTACTATATCATCAGGTGTTAGCCACTGTGGCAGTGCCAGATCCTGCTCCCACAGTGATACTACTTCCACTGCTCTCTCAGTGATTGAGGTGTCCACACCTGAGTGTGGTAGGTTACAGGGTTGCAGTCGTGGATGTAGTCATGATGACAGCCCATCAAGAAGATATTGCCCACAGTCAGATAGCATCCCAACTTTTAGGCATGGCCATAGAACTAGCAGTGCAACTCTTGGCAGAGGTAGTTATCATCATCATCAGGGGTGATGATGCTAATCTTGCTAGTCTACCATGCACAGCTCACACCTGTCTGAAATGCCAGGACATAGTGCTAGCATAGTGCTTATCTGTGTTCATGCAGATAGACAGACACACGTACACACACCCACACACACACACTCACACACACACACACACACACACACACACACACACACACACACACACACACTGCAATTTCTTTCACTTGATGTGCTCTGCCTGGATGCACTGGTAGCGAACAGCACTATACCTTGAAACTCAGTGTAAAAATGTGCAAGATAAGGAAAGCCTTCACAAAAGTATACCTTATACACAAACAAATCCACACATTCACTCACACACACACACACACACACACACACACACACACACACACACACACAGACAAACACACATGCACACACACGCACAGACACAAAATTACACACACACACACACACACACACACACACACACACACACACACACACACACACACACACACACACATTCAAAATTATCTTGGCCATACCATCTCACATACACATGTGCATGTGCAAATGCATGCATGCAAACACACACACACACACACACACACACACACACACACACACACACACACACACACACACACACACACGTTATATAAGCATTACTGCTGACTGATAGAAATCTCTTGAGACTGACCCTGACAATTGTATACCTGCTGAAATCTTTTTTCTCTCTCTCATACTCACTTCTTTGGTGTCAGGCTTGCCTTCCCGTAACCCCCACCCTATGCAAGTGATGATGACTGTGCCCTGCCCTTTGCACATCTTTGTGAATTTGGGTTGCCTATGTCTGATGCATAGAGTATTTAGTTAATGCTTGCTTATTCAGATACTTTCATTGAAAGTATTGCAAAAATACGTAATTGATGAATACTTTTTCTGCTCAGTTATAAATGATTTGTTATGCACTTCTTGACACTCATTGCATGTGTTACAATATGCTTAGTAATGCAGTCATAACAGATAGCTAATTGCTTGCTGCTATACTTGTGCAAATGATGCAAACATTGACCTACTCACTGTTGGTTTATGTACATTAGTCAACTGAAATGCGTGACGCACAGTATTGGGCAGAATCAAATATGTATATTGCATAAATCAGTCATGAGTTAAGACTAACATTACTGTATAGTTGAACCATGTTTCATCTTAGTGAAAATATTTGCATATGAGATAAATAATTTCTATATATTTTTTAAATATTCAACACTTAACTTGTAAAGCTCCACAATGTGTCCTTGGTGGTTTGACTCTGATGCAGACAGAACACAAACATTACATGGTTAAGTAAAGGTTGAAGACTTTGGCAGGTATCAGTTTTAATATTTCTATGTGCTTATGATCTTAGTTTTTTATTTGGGTAGTAATAATGTTTGCTACCCTTTGCCTCTTAGCCAGAACCATGGCATATTGTGCACATCTGCATCTGCCAGCACCATCTGCTGCAGGTTGTTCTCCCTCAGACACCTTATCGGTTGAGCTGCTAGCCCTGCCTATGGTCCTGGTAAATGTAGTCCTCAGCTTTGCTGTCCTTGTTGAAGCTGTTTCCTGAGAAATATATTGTTCCACATGGCACAGACTGTGAGTATTTTGGCAGAGGTAACTGGGTTGTATTACAGATCGCCTCCTGATGTGTCTAGACACTTTCTTTACCTTGTGTTTTGCTTGCATTCTGTTTTAACAGCATATTAAAACTTCAAAAGAGACCACAGCTCTCTCTGTTCTGAGTCAGGCAGAATTTTGTCCCTCCCTCCCACCTATTTAAGTTGTCTTGTTAAATACCACTGTATTTCTAGTTGCCCGCCTCTTATGTTAATCTGACCATATATCTCATTTCTCTCTACTTTCACTGGCTTATGTGAGTAATCACAAAACAATCACTTTTGAAATCCCACCCCTTCAATTATTTAAATTTATTGGCCATCCTACAGTATTTCATAGTACCAAAATACAAAAGTAACCACCCCTTTCAGTCCATCTTGCTGTTTTAAAAATAGTAACTCTCCACTAAACCTTAACTTTTTAAATAGGTAAAACTCAAGTTACCTACTTTCATATCTAACTTCTCTAGTGCACACTGCAGAGTGCATTCTTTTCAATCTTACCTTTAAGCATCCCTGTTACTAGCACTTTCTCTAATACCTAAAAAGATCATCTCTACTTGACTCCAAGTAGACTTTTCTCTATCTGTTAAACCTAGCACTTGCTCCTACAGTACTTATTGCCTTGATACGGCACTCTTATAGATAGCACCCCAAAAGGCAAACCCCATTTCTCGGTCACCGAATCTCTTTTAAAGTTTTTGTCTAGTCCTTCTAGCATGTCGAGGGATCAGTTGCTAGTGTCCTCTCCTGCTCAGCTGGTGAACCTGGGAATATTGAGGCAATGTTACAATTGCCTCATGTACACAGACAACCCTCTCCTCCTCCCACAAAACACAAATACATGTGAGAGATGCAACTATACGGCCAAACTGGAGGCTGAGCTCTCTCAACATAGGACTGGCAAGACCAGTCAGGAGGAGAAGGTTACCACACACACTATAGACCCAGTCTCACATAGTACCATCACAACCTCAAATCATACACATAAACACACAAAGACATACTCGGCTCTGATCAAAAATCTACCAAAACAGCAGAGGCCACCAAAGCAGACACCCAAACAACCACCACCTCAGAACACAACACCTGCAACACATAGACCTCACAGTCAGAGTGTCAAACAGTCACAGCCCTTAAGGCCAAACACAATGCCAGACACACTAGTCATTGGTGACTCCATAGTCAGACACACTGGCGTCCCGCTTACCAGACTGAGTAAGGAGAGGGTCACAGTAAGCTGCATGTCTAGAATCCGCCACATAACGCAAGCACTCAGGTCTCTCAACAGCAGGTACAAATACGACTCAGTCATTGTCCACGCTGGTGTAAACGACCTGAGACATACCTCCTTGGACTACATGAAAAGAGACATTGAGGAGCTCTCTGATTATGTAGCCCAGGCAGGTATGACCCTGACCTTGAGCAGTATCCTACCTTCACCAAGAATGATGCCACAATACAGAGATAAGATGATCAGCTTTAACAATTGGCTTAAACTCTGGTGTCATTCAAAGGGGATCCAATGTCTGTCTGCCTGGGATGACATGCTGGACAAGCCACGCCGGCTTGCACCTGTCACCCTGGGATTCGGATATTGGCAAAGGCTCTTGCCACCCCATAGTGCCTTTTTAGGCAAGGCTCAAATTCTAAACCTACCACCCTAGAACACAAAAAGGAAAAAACTAAGGGTAATGCTGCTCAATGCCAGAAGTCTAAATCTCAAAATGCAGGCCCTTCTCAGTATGGAGAACATCGATGTCTGTGCAGTGACAGAAACCTGGTTCAAGGCTCCTGAGAGCACCCCAGCACTATCAGGTTTTACCTCTTATCATGCGTTCGCCCCAAAATCCGGACAATACCAAGAAAGGAGGGTATCCATATTCATCAAGGACACCCACACCTCAAGACTGGTGGCAATGCACGATGCATCGGAGACCATCCAGGTGCAATTAACCATAGGCAAGACTGCTCTGCAAATTGTAGCATGTTACAGGCCACCCTCACAAACTCAGGAACCTCACATGGCCTTCCTGAAAACACTAGAGGGATAAATGTATCACCAAACACCATCATACTAGGTGACTTCAATTACCCTAATATAGACTGGGAACACTACTCAAGCCCAAACACCCTAGCCCAAAAGTTCCTGGAATTCATAAACTCAAATGCCATGGAACAACTAGCCACCATCCCCACAAGAGGAGAAAACATACTTGATCTCATCATCACGAACATGGGAGCACAATGTTCAACAACCGAAGTATACCCTCACTGGTGAGATCAGATCACAAACTAATCTCGTTGGAGGTCCTCATCCCACCCCACCTGAAATAAAAAGACCACAGTAAAGAACTTCTTGAAAGCCAACTTCACACTTCTAAAGACTAGTGTGGTCTCCTTTAAGCTGAATCACTTACAAATGCCTTCTACCAGCACCATGGATAAGGCAATCCCAAGCAAAACAAAGACTCTTTGTACCAAAGGCAAGCGTCCAGTCTGGTGGACCCCAGCCATAAACAAACTCTACAACAAAAGGAGGAAGCTACTACAAGATAGAGCAAAATCCTTAAAAGGTAAGACACCCTTGATCACTATAAGTAAAAACTAAGAGCTCTCATAAAATCATCCAAAGCAAATTTTGAGAGAAAAATAGCTAAAGACTCAAAAGACAATCATAAGGCCTTCTTTAGCTATGTTAGAAACCTGGGAGGAAACTCCCAGATATGCTCAGAACTAGTTCAAAATGATGTGAAGATTACTGATCCTACAGACATTGCCAACATACTGGCTGACAGGTTCAGTGCAAACTTCTCCCCTCCCCAAAGGAGAGATATCTATAATTGCAGCCCCCAAACATCTCCAACGCCCAAGTGAGAACTGCTCTCTCCAAAGCAAAAACACAGCATCCATGGGACCTGATGGTGTCCCAACTCAACGAGGAATTAAACCCACAGCTAGGACAGCTGTTTAATCATAGTCTTATCTCTGGATACTGCAACTGTGGTCCCACTTCACAAAGGCAGTGCCTCCACCAACCCTGGAATTACCGCCCATTAGCTTGACAAGCCTTATCTGCAAAGCCATGGAGAGGATCATAATGGACCTCATAAATAAAGACATAGGGAATTTGCAGACTTTGGATCCATCCCAGTTTGGCTTTGTCAGGCAGATCATGCCTTCTAAACTTGGTTGACTTTTTGAAACAGTCACCAAAGCCATTGATGAGGGAAAGGCAGTCCATACAGCCTACCTCGATCTTATCATTGAAAAACTCATCAGCTTAAATGTTAACCCATACATCACAAGATGGGTTGCAAACTGGCTGAGTGACAGAACCCACAGGGTCAGAGTTGCTGGCGCCATGTCAGACTCAAAGCCTGTCACAAGTGGTGTACCACAGGGCTCAGTCCTCTTGTTTGGCATCTACTTTTCAGTACAAGCAAACACAGGAGGGTTATGGCTGACAAAGTTTGCAGATGACTGCAATAGTAGAAAACACATCTGACACAGATATCCTTCAGAAGGGTCTCACAGAAACGGATAACTGGTGCCAGAGCCATGGCCTAAAGTTAAATGCCAAAAAATGCATAGTCATACCAAAACAAGGTTACCCCTAGCTACCAAATAGGTGGCAATCCACTGAGCACAGAAGAAGTTATCATGGACCTGGGGACCCAGGTTGATAGTAGTCTGTCATTCGACACCCATGTAGCTAAAGTAGTTAGGAAGACCTTCTACATTGCCCACCTTATCATGAAGGGATTCTCATCTGGATCAAGGGAGGTCATAGTCTCCTATACTCATCACTCATCAGACCAATGATTGAGTACAATGCCCCACTGACCCGACACTTGCAGCAGCTGGAGAGGCCACAAAGTTCCTCACCAAAAGGATAAAGGGTCTCAAACATCTGTCCTATGCTGCCTGACCTTTGCCTAACATACAAGGCCATGTCAAACCCAGATTTGATGAATATGCTGCACCTCAAAAATCTAGATCCATCAGAGCCACAAGGGTGGATAGATTCATCACCCAAAGACTCCTATGCTGTGGAATAAAATCGGTATATGTGAGGCAGAGCACCTCGCTGGCCTTGTTCAAGAGAAATCTTGACCAATGGATGGAGTGTCACTGCTCGACAGAGGCACAGCAAAATAATGGGTATAGTTCCCCATACTAAAGCAGATAGCCTAGTATGAACCTATGAACCTATGAACCTATGAACCTTGATTTGAGCAAGCCAAATACGTGTTTGATTATAGTCATAGTTTGAGCATGGGCACTACTGTAGCTTTAGTCAGTGGGATTTTGTGGCTTTCTCATGGGTGTCATGAGCCCTGGTTCTATGGCATAACCTCCATCCCCAACTAGATTCCATTATGGAAAGTTACCACTGGCAAACCTTGTGTTCAGGTCACAGGTGTGTCGTCTGTGTGAGTCATAAAAACAGCCAGTGTTACTTGCACACACATTGTAGATAATCCCTTGGGTATTACACACAACCTGGCAGTTGATGGAGTGTTACCCTTTACAGTTAATGTACCTACTTCCCTGTTCACTGGGTAGGACTTTTGTTTCTATGTCTGTGCAATCTATGGCCTCCAGAACTTCAGGGAAGTGTGCTTTGGCATAAAATTGTTGCATTGTTTTTGCTCCCCCCACTGGGGTATGTGTGAAACAGATTTGATTCCTTGCATGTAGTAGCATTGTATTTAGAAACTGATGTAAGATTTTAGAAGCTGAGTCCTGTGACATCCCCTAATAAATCCTCTGTGGGTCTCTGGAAGTACATGTAGCTAGTATATGTAATACTACACATACTGTTGTTTCCACTGAGATGGGTTCTCCACAATTTTCTTGGGTTCTCAGGTGAAGATAGCAGAGCTTACATATTTCCACTAGCATACCCTGTCCACCCTGTATCACTCTACAGTTTCTATATCATGCAGTCCATGGTAAGTCAAATGGGGTCTGAACACCCTACTTCTTGGCCAATGTCTGGCAGCAGGAGCACCTTGAATTAAAGCCCATTGCACATACAGGTTACCATTCTTTTAAGTATCTTTGTGGCTTTATTCAAAAGAGTTTTGGATTTCAGGGCAAAAGGGATAACTGAGTGTACATACTCACTTTTTAAGTTCCTGAATAGCCCCACCATGTTGGACTGTTTAATTAGAATGAAATTCAGTTGCTTAAGGCTTCATTTGCATACTGTGCCACTTACCCTTGTTTTGAGGCCACGCACAAAGTGCAGAGCTGTTTAATGGACACCAAACAGTGATGCACAGCAGCACTAAGTGCAGATGTTCATGAATCCAGCCCTTATTTGTCATGTGATTGCACTGACTGGAATCTGTAGGATAAGATGTAACTAGCTAAAAACACATGAAGATATATGCCCGTTGCTAATTAATAGCATGCATGAAATGTCAGATGCTTAAATTGTATGCATTAAAGAAAAAAGGCATAAGCTTAACTACAGTAAAGGGTGAACATATTATAACTTAAGGCAAGTAAAAAGGAGTGAGGAAGTACTGTAAAATAATATGGAACAAATATAAAGTGCTGCACCATGTGGAAATATCAATTCTTTTTGATATTTTTGTTATTGTCGTCGTGATTTTTACTAACAATGTGATTTTTGCAGGATTATTCATGTTTCTGTTATGGTTTTGTTTCTTTATATTAATTGTTAACTAAAAATACATTTCTTACTTTGTAAATAATACTTTGAGTTATTTTGCTTCCTCTCAGTCACCCATCAGGATAACAACAGCATCAAGACTGGTAAATGGGGCCTAGGTTTACTTCTTTTGAAGGTTAACACACATGCTATACTCATATGACAACGTCAGTGACAAAAAGACTGATTATTGCTGTCAAAGGTTGAGTGCCACTGAGGAGTTATAATTTTACAGTGTTGACTAGTTAAACATTTTCATCCATCTAAATATTGACTCTGTTTTGAAATCTTTATAGTATTACTAACAACACATGAAGGGAGATTGGTGCATATTGCAGATGTGATTTCTGTCAGCATTTGTCACATTTTGTTTAATGTTTGGTATTTACCTGAAACTATCTGCTCATTCTGCACTTAAATGCAAGTCTTAAAACCAGAAGCCTGATAGTTAAATTAGGATCTTGGGAATGGAAATG
>NC_056731.1:224239276-224371776 GCF_019279795.1 Protopterus annectens
AGTTCACACTGTGTAAGGATGTGTGCGCGCGTGTAACACCATGTAGGGATGTGTGCTTGCGTTTAAGTGACTGTGAGCGTGTTTAAGCTGGTGTGCACATTGCTCCCCCTCAGGAAACAGAGAGGAAACAGGAAACAACTAAATTACACGGAAACTGCTAGAGGATACTGCTGCAGTTAATTGTTTGAAACAATTGGAAGCAGGCAATTATGCAGGCAGACTAGAAGCCCAACCCAGCACTTAAAACACTGCAAAGAGCAGTGCAGGGTGTTTCTCACAAGAGATACTGCAAGAAAGTAAGCTATCAGAATTGAAAACTGAAAAAGCTGAACTCAGAGCAGAAATGCTAGGGGCTGCCATAGCTGTTATAATCAGGCAAAGGCGAATTGCTGAGGGTGGTGTCAATGCAGATGCTGACAGACAACCCAGAGTGAGGAGAAGGAGAAGAGTATACAGGCCCAGGGTCACCTACCAGTGGTTACATGAGCTGGAGATAGTAGAGCGCTACAGAGTGGACAGAGACCTTCTGCAGCAGATTGTTGAGCTGTGCAGGCCACATCTCACACACAGAACCAACAGAGGGGAACCCATCCCAGTGGAAACCAAGGTATGTGTTGGCCTAAGAATACTAGCAACAGGTACCTTCCAGAGACCAACTGGTGATATGATGGGGATATCACAGGCATCAGCCTCCAGGGTACTGCACCAGTTCCTGGATGCCATGTCAGCACATGTCGGTGATCATACATATGTCCCTAATGACCGTGAGGTTGTGGCCAGCAATATGCGTCTCTTCCAGCAAATAGCGGGATACCCTGAGGTGCTGGGTGCAATAGACTGCACGCACGTACGCATCAAAGCACCAGCTGGTGAGCGGGGTAGAGTCTACATTAACTGCAAGGAATACCCCTCCATCAACTGCCAGGTCGTGTGTGATGCCCAGGGCATAATAATGAATGTGTGTGCTGGCTGCCCTGGGAGCTACCAGGATTCCCACATCTGGCATCTGACGCAGCTGTACCAATCATTTGCCAGTGGGGACTTCCCACACGGACACCTAGTGGGGGATGCAGGTTATGCACTTGAGCCGTGGCTGATGACACCCATCAGAAATGCACACACACCTGAACAGGAACGCCATAATGAGGCACACGCACAAACACGTAATGTCATAGAGCGTGTGTTTGGGCTGCTCAAGTCACGGTTCCGGTGTCTGGACACATCTGGTGGATCCTTGCAGTACACACCAACTACATGTACCCAAATGGTCATGATATGTGCTATGCTACACAATATGATCCTGCGGAAACAGCTGCAGCAGGACCAGCACAGGGCTGGGCCTAACATCCCCCCACCATTGCCAAGGCCACCACAGGCAGAGGGTGACTCGGAGGAGGAACAACCTGACCTTGTCCCAGTAGGCAGAAGGAGGCGTGCCCAGTATGCCCTGGCCTTGGCAAAGAGGCAACGCATAGCACATACACTTGGTCAGTAGGAACACTGGGACTGATACCCGCTCTGACTCACTCATATAGTAACAGGGATGCCTAACATGACACAACCTGCTTCCAAACATGTACAGGGAGTGTAGTATGTGCATCTGACAGAGGCAGCCCTGCAGCACCACCTGAGGCATGAATGCCATGTGTTAAGTAATGTAATACCATGTACCATATGCACACCTGAGGACCCGACTAACATCCACCCACACCAATCATAAACCACAAAAAACACAAACCTCCCTCATAGGTACCACAAGCGATAGTAACCTAGATGTAATGCTACCCAATGCCAGAAGTATAAATGCGTGCAGTGTAAATGCACACAGTATAGAGAATGTAGATATCAGTGCTGTAATAGAAAACAGGGCCAAAGCCCACAGCAGCACCCTGACACTACCAAGTCACACCTCTGTCCTAATAGCAGGAACTGCCCCAGGCCTACTCTGGCAATGTGAGTGTCAAACGAAATATTACTGTCAACCTGGGTGCCCAGGACCCTGATAACCTCTGCTGTGCTTAGAGGATTGCCACCTAGATGGGAACTAGGGGTAACCCTGTTGTTCCTGAAGGGTATGACTATGCATTGTTTAGCGTTTAACGTAAGGCCATGGCTCTGGCACCAGTTATCTGTGTCTATGAGACCCTTCTGAAGGATGTCTGTTTCAGATGGGTTTCCAACTATGCTTCCCAGTTTGCAGTCATCTTCAAACTTTGTCAGCCATAATCCTCCTGTGTTTGCTCGTACATCTGAAAAGTAGATGCTGAACAAATGTAGGCCCAGGACTGAGCCCTGTGGGACACCACTTGTGACAGCTCTGGAGTGTGACATGGCACCAGCAACTTTGACCCTGTGTGTTCCATCACTTAGCTAGTTTGCAACCCATGCTGTGATGTATGGGTTCACAATTAAGCTGGTGATGTTTTCAATGATACCTGAGTGGGGTATTGTGTCGAAAGCCTTTGCCAAGTCAAGGTAGGCTGTGTGGACTGCCTTGCCCATGTCAATGGCCTGGGTGACTGTCTTGAAAAAGTCAACCAAGTTTAAAAGGCAAGATCTGCCCTTGACAAAGCCAAACTGGATTGGATCCAATGTCTGCAAGTCCCTTATGTCTTCATTTATAATTCCCATTATGATCCTCTCCATAGCTTAGCAGAACAGGCTTGTCAAGCTGATGGGATGGTAGTTTCCGGGGTTGGTGGAGGCACCTCCTTTGTGAAGTGGGTCCACCATTGCCGTATGCCACTCCTTGGGCACATATCCTGAGGTGAGGCTAAGATTAAACAGCTGCCCTAACTGCGGGTGTAATTACTCATTGAGTTCATGGAGCACACAACTGGGGACACCATCTGGTCCCATGGATAAAGTGTTTTCCGCCTTGGATAGAGCAGTTCCCACCCCAGCATTGGAGATGTTTGGGGGGCTTCAATCCTCTGGTGTAGATAACCCTCCAGTTGGGGGGAGGGGGGTGGAGAAATCTGCACTGAACCTGTCAGCCAGTATGTTGGCAATGTCTGTAGGTTCAGTGATATTTACATCATTCCAAACTAATTCTGAGCATATCTGGGAGTTCCCTCACAGGTTTCAAACATAGGTAAAAAAGGCCTCATGATTGTCCCTTGAGTCCTGAGTGGGTTTACTCTCAAAACTCGCCTCGGACGATTGTATGGGGAAACCCAGTGTTGTACTCACAATGAGCAGGGGTGTCCTCCCTTCTACAGATTTCGCTCTATCTCGTAGTAGCTCCTTTCTTGTGTTGTAGAGCTTGTCTATGGCTAGGGTCCACCAGACTGGATGCTTGCCTGTGGTACAAAGAGTCTTTGTTTTGTTTGTGATTGCCTGATCCATGCAGTCCTGGAGGTGCTGGTAGAAGGCATGTGTAAGTGATACAGTGGCTTGGGTAATGATGTCCGCTGGCTTGGGGGCCTTGAAAGAGACCACACCAGTCCTTAGAAATGTGAAGTCGGCATTTGAGAAGGTTGTCACTGTTTGTTTTTTTATCTGGGGTGTGGGTGGGATGTGGAATCCCACTGAGATTAGTCCATGATCTGATCTCACCAATGATGGGTATACTTCTGGTGTTGAACAGTGTGACCCCATGTTCGTGATGATGAGTTCTAGTATGTTGCCTCCACTTGTGGGGATTGGGACCAGTTGTTCCATGGCATTTGAGTGTATGAACTCTTGGAACCTTTGTGTTAGAGTGTTGTGGCTTGATTAGTGATCCCAGTCTATATGTGGATAGTTGGAATCACCCAGTAGGATGGTGTTTGGAGATACATTTATCCCCTTCAGTGTTTGCAGGACAGCTGTGTGAGGTACCTGAGTTTGAGAGGGTGGCATGTAACATGCTACAAACTGCAGAGCAGTCTTGCCTACGGTCACTGGCACCTGGATGGTCTCCGATGCATCGTGTGTTACCACCAACCATGAGGTGAGGGTGTCCTTGATGAATATGGACACCCACCCTCCTTTCTTGGTGTTGTCCGGATTCTGGTGCCAGAACGCATGATATGAGGTAACACCCGATAGTGCCGGGGTGCTGTCAGAAGCTGTGAACCAGGTTTCAGGCACAGCACAGACATCAATGTGCTACATACTGAGAAGGGCATAGAGTGTGTGCAGCTTGAGGTTGAGACCTCTGGCATTGAGCAGCATTACCCTTAGTGTCCTTCCTTTACTGTGTTCTAGGGTGGTAGGTGTAGAATCTGAATCTTGCATAAAAAAGGCACAATGGGGGTGGAAAGAGCATCAGCCGAAATCCAGAAGCCCAGGGGTGACAGGTGCAAGCCGTCCCTTGCAAATCAGCGTGGCCTGTCCAGCATGTCATCCCAGGCAGACAGACATTGGACCCCCTTTGAATGACACCATAGTTTAAGCAAATTATTACAGCTGATCATCTTGTCTCTGTTTATGTGGCATCATACTTGGTGAAGGTAGGATACTGCTCAAGGTCAGAGTCATACCTGTCTGGCCTACATAATCAGAGGGATCCTCTATGTCTCTTTCCATGTAGTCCAGGGAGGTACATCTCAGGTCGTTCACACCAGCATGGATAACGACTGGGTCAGACTTGTACTTGCAGTTGAGTGACCTGAGTGCTTGCATTATGTGTTGGATTCCAGTGCCTGATAGGCAGCTTACTGTGACCTCCTCCGTACTCGATCTGGTGAGCGGGACGTCAGTGTGTCTGACTATGGAGTCACCTATGACAAGTGTGTCTGGCAGTGTGTTCGGCCTTAAGGGCTGTGACTGTTTGGCACACTGACTCTGTGGTCAATGTGTTGCATGTGCTGTGCCCTGTGGAGGCAGTTGTGTGAGTGTCTGCTGTGGTAGCCACTGCCGTTTTGGTAGAATCCTGATGAGAACCTCTGAGTATGTCTCTGTGTGTCTATGTGTATGATCTTACATTGTGATAGTGCCATGTGAGACTGGATTTGTGATGTGTGTGGTTACCTTCACCTTCTCCCTGGTCTTGCTAGTCCTATGTTGAGAGAGCTCAGCCTCCACTTTGGCTATATAGTTGCATCTCTCACATGTATGTGTGTTTTATGGGAGAAGGAGAGGGTTGTCAGTGTACATGAGGCAAGTGTAACATTGCCTCAATATTCCCAGGTTCACCAGCTGAGCAGGAGAGGACACTAGCAACTGATCCCTAGACATGCTAGAAGGAATAGACAAAACAATGTTGGAATACAGGGAGATATCAACCCCCCAAACCACATCATAGTGCTTGACTGACATTACCTACACATACACCAGTGTTTCATAGTGTCATAGTTTACTACTAGGCTATCTGCTTTAGTGCATGTGTAAGCCTAGCCATAGTGATGTGGCTATTGCCACCCCTTATAGTGGTAATAAGTGTACAGAATAGATTCCGAATATTGTGCCTCTGACGTAGTAGTGACACATATTATGACCCCCTTACGTAATTGAATAACATGACTGTGCCTCTGTCTAGTCTGTGCCTCTGTCTCATATGCAGTTGTCCAGATGTCCTGAAGAGAGTCAGTGAGGGACTCTGTCAAACATGAACTGGGATACTCTGCTAGAGTGTGAGATGCCTCTGAGTTATGACTCTGTCCCTCCAGCATGTCCTATACATGTATGTGCTGATGTTCAAATCTTCAGCTCCCATGGTTCTGGTGGATTTGGATTGCTTGCAATGGAGCATGTCCACCAAATCCTGATTGGACATGGTCCTGTATGTCAGGCATAGGTCACCTGTAAGTATGCGGTATGACACTGAATAAAGCTGGATTTCCTCTATTCTGGAAGCATATGACATGTGTTGAAGAACCCTGATCTTCATGGTAGGTACTTTTGGGGTCTCTACAGCTGTTGCAAGTGCTGGGTGAGGTACATACCATATGGGGCTTTGTATTCAATCATGGGCCTGATAAGGGAGAAGGATAGTAGAACAATGACCTCCTATGATCTTGATGGAAAACCCTCCATGATAAGGTGGGCAAGATAGAAAGTCTTCCTAACCACTTTGGTAACAGGGGTGTCAAAAGAGATGTCACTATCTACATGTGTCCCCAGGTGTCTAATTTGTTTACTGTGCTCAGTGGGTTGCTGTCTATGTATTGATCTGTGGGTACTTTGTTCCTCCCAAAGGGGATGAATACACATCAGTTGCATTCAGTTTCAGGCCATGCGTCTGGCACCAGCTATCCGCCTTTGTGACGGCATTCTGTAGGATGTGTGTGCCGGCTGATGTATGCACTATGGTGCCTAGGTTGCAGTCATCTGCAAACTTTGTCAGCCACAACCCCCCTATGTTTGCTTTCACATCTGAAAAGTAAATACCAATTAAGAGGGGTCCCAGGACACATCCTTGTGGGACACCACCTGTGAGTGGCTTCGAATCCGACAAGGCACCTGCAATGTTGACTTTATGGGTTCTGTTTCTTAGCCATTTTGCAACCTATCCTGTGACATATGCTGTTATATGTCAGCTGTTGAGCTTGGCTATGATGCCTGAGTGGGGTATTGTGTCACAGGCCTTAGCCAAGTACAGGTAGGCTGTGTGGACTGTGTAGCCTTCATCGATGGCCCTACTGACAGTTTCATAGTAGTCAACCAGGTGCAAAAGGCAGGATCTGCCCTGTACAAAGCTGAACTGGGTGGGAACAAGGGTCCGTAGGTCAGCAATGTGTCTGTGTAAGAGCTCCATAATGACTCTTCCCATAGCTTTGCAGACAAGGCTGGTTAAGCTTGTGTGGTGGTAGTTGCCATGGTCTGTGTAGGCATCTCCTTTGTGGAGTGGGACCACTGTTGCTGTATGCCAGTGTTCAGGTACATATCCTGTAGCAAGACTAAGGTTAAATAGCAGTTGTATATACGGGTCCAGCTCCTTCTGGAGTTCACATAGCATGCAACCGGGGATACCAGCAGGTCCCATTGATGCTGTGTACTTGTCTTTGCTGAGTGTGGCTCTCACATGGACATCCAAGATGACAGTGAGGTTACATACAGCAGTGATAACTATCTTCTTTTGGGGGTGAGGGAGGGTAAATCACACTGAAGCTGTCCACGGAATGTTGCCAATATCTGTCAGGTCACTGGAATATATGTTGTTGTGTACCAACTCTGAGCATATCTGAGGGTTCCCAACCAGGTGTCTGATATAACTGAAGAAAGCAGTGTGGTTACCTTCATTGTCTTTGGTGATTTATGTCCCCAAGTTGACCTTGCATGTCTTTATGAGATAATGTAGCTTTCTACTAGTGCTGATCACAGCTGTCTTCCCTTTTGGAGATGTAGCTCTGTCTTGCATTAGTAACCCTCATCTGTCATACAGGTTGTTTATGGCTGGGTTCCACCAGACAGGCCACTTCCCCTTTGTGGAGAGGGCCCTGTTTTTATTTGTGATTGCATGGTCCATGCTGTCTGACATGTAGCTAAGGGGAGGTCATCGTGGTTCTGCAGTTATCTTTCATCAGCATTAGAAATGACCACAACAGCCCCTGTGGGGTTTACCTCATGCAGACACATCCAGCACCTGTAAAGTCCACAACAGTACCTCACCAGGAGTATGAAAGAGCTGGAACACATGTAATGTGTCACCTGATTAAACAGAGTGCAGCTCCACACACTGCCATGCTGTCCACCCAGATGCAAGCTGTGCCTGATGTAGAAAGCCATGTCCAAGCTGGAATCAATGCGCATGCTGCACCTTGTACAATCTGAATGGCAGGGAGCTATGCACATGAGGGACCTGAACCCCAGCAATGACATACATAGGACAGGCTGTACTGCATTATCCATAACACAGAAGCCACCCCCACGCACGAGTACACTACCAGTACAGGTTGTATGTAGAGACACTTGTTGATTCCCCTCAACAGGAATCCTAATGAGTGGATGGGAGATGGGAGGTTTACCCTGGGTATCAATGTTATGTCACAGGTAGACAGAGGCACAGTATACTAAACAAGACATATGTCATGGCAAACTACACTTACAATGTGTTGACGGACAAACACACTCTCCGACTAGCATTAGAAATGGCCTAGGGCACACTGGTAGTGTTTGCCAATGTACACCCATGTTGTGGAATACGCTACTGATGTTGGATGAGGCTCTTGTAAGTAGTTCACATCTGAACATAATGCAACATGGTCAGATAGGTTCATAAGTACATAGGTTTATACTAGGCTGTCTTCCCTAAGGCAGGTATAAGCCTAGCACAGAGTTTGTTGGTGTACACCACCCCTTATACGGACACAGTACTGTGCCCACTATTTTGTCATGCCTCTCTCCAGCAGTGACACAGTGACAATCCCCGGGTTAAACATATGACCTTCCATCCACAGGTCAAGATACCTCTTGAACACAGCCGGCAAGGTGCTCTGCCTCACATGGACCGGGATTGTATTCCACAGCATAGGGAGTCTCTGGGTGATAACTCCATCCCTCAAACATGTCCAACGTACATCCCTGCTAAGGTGTAAGTCACTTGCACCAGTGGTTAAGGTGGATCTGCCGATTCTGAGGTGGAGCATGTCCATTAATCCCTGTTTGGACATGGCCTTGCATGTCAGGCACATGTCACCTCTAAGCAGACGGTATGTGAGTGAATAGAGTGGGAGTGTCTTCAATCTGGCAGCATATGACAGCTGTTGGGGTTCCTTGATCCTTTAGGTGGGGGACATTCAGGGTGTCTCCAATTGCTGCAGATGCTGGGTGAGATACATCTAGAATAGGGCATTCTACTTGATCATGGGTCTGATAAGTGAAGAGTACAGGGGAACAATGACCCACTAGATCTGGATGTGAATCCCATCCTGATCAGGTGGGCAATGTAGAAGGTCTGTCTAGCCACTTTAGCAACGTGAGTGTCAGAAGAACGGCGACTGTCAACCTGGGTCCCCAGGTCCATGATAACCTCCTCTGTGCTTAGAGGATTGCCACCTATATGGTAGCTTGGGGTTACCTTGCCTTTCCTGAAGGGTATGTCTACACATGTTGTGCACTTTGACTTCAGGCCATGGCTCTGGCACCAGCTATCAGTTACCGTGAGTCCCTTCTGAAGGATATCCGTGTCTGATGCACTGTCCACTATGGCACCCAGTGTGCAGTCATCTGCAAACATTGTCAGCCAAAGTCCTCCCATGTTGGCCTGTACTTCTGGGAAGTACATGACAAACAATAGGGGCCAAGGACTGAGCCCTGTGTGACACCACCTGTGACCAGCCTGGAGTCTAACATAGTGCCAGCAACTCTAACCCTGTGGGTCCCGTCCTTAAGCCAGTTTGCAACCCATCTTGTGACATATGGGTTTACATTTCAATTGTTAGGGTTTTCCACAATACCTGAGTGGGGTATTGTGTTGAAAGTGTTTGCAAGGCCAAGGTAGGCTGTATGGACTGCCTTTCCCCAACAATGGCCTAAGTGACCGTTTTGAAGATGTCAACCCAGTACAAAAGGCATGATCTGCCCTTGACCAAGCCAAAATGGGATGGGTACAATGTCTGCATGTCCCCTATATCTTTGTTTATGAGCTCAATTATGATCCTCTCCATAGCTTTGCAGACTAGACTTGTTAAGCTTATGGGGCAGTAATTACCATGGTCTGTAGAGGCACCGCCTTTGTGCAGATGTGCACAACTGGACCCTAACCAGGCTGTTGTGCACACTATGGAAATGTAAAGCAGTGATAGGACTAAAGCCCAGGATACTGACCACCACGGTGAAAGTATTGAACCACTACACTATACAGTACTACAGTGTTAGGTCAGTATGAACGGATGTTGACAATTGTGTGCAAAGAATCCCATGCAAAACCTGCAGGCACAGTATACCCCCTGTTGTGTTCACACAAAAAGCATTTGGACAGTAACTACACAACATGGCACAGAACACACAACCATAAACTGGAGGTATTTGTTGAAGGTCACACTCATCCACAAATGTGATGGGCTGCAGAGTTCAACATATGGAAAGCCCACACTGGGCATGCTCACATACCGATAAATGAGACATCTTTCACACAACATGCCATGGGAAGGCTGAACTGGGCATGCTCACACACTTGGTCCAAATGTTGCTCCTAGCAACTGTGAAAACACACCAGAGGATGCTCATTCCCCTTTCTAGACACTGATCATGTAAGCACCCTATAAGTATATCAGGAGAAAAGGAATTTTTCGGTAATCCAAATAGCGTGCTCCGCTAATGCGTCCATCTCAAGTGTCATAACCTAGTTAGGTAGGGATTTGAATCCAGCAAGTGGCAAGTGTGTGTGAAGGGGGATAAGTGTGTATGAAAAGAACATCCCTTTTGGCAACTGGGAAAACACACCACAGGATGCTTATTCCACTTTCTAAACTCTGATGATGTCAGCACCCTATAAGTATATCAGGGGAAAGGAAATCTCCCAGTAATGCGAATAGCATGCTGCGCTAATGCGTCCGTCTCTAGTGGCATAACATAGTTAGGTAGGGGTTTGAATCCAGCAAGTGGCAAGTGTGTGTGAAGAGGGATAAGTGTGTGTGTATGAAAGGAACATCCCTTTTGGCAACTGGGAAAACACACCACAGGATGCTCATTCCACTTTCTAAACTCTGATGATGTCAGCACCCTATAAGTATATCATGTGAAAGGAAATCTCCCAGTAATGTGAATAGCGCGCTGCGCTCATGCGTCTGCCTCTAGTGTCATAACATAGTTAGATAGGGGTTTGAATCCAGCAAGTGGCAAGTGTGTGTGAAGGGGGGTAGGTGTGTGTGTGTATAAGTGTGTACGAAAAGGACATCCCTTTTGGCAACTGGGAAAACACACCACAGGATGCTCATTCCTCTTTCTAAACTCTGATGATGTCAGCACCCTATAAGTATATCAGGGGAAAGGAAATTGCCCAGTAATACAAATAGCGCACTATGCTAATGCGTCCGTCTGTAGTGTCATAACTTAGTTCGATAGGGGTTTGGATCCAGCAAGTAACAAGTGTGTGTGCAGGGAGGGTAAATATGTATGACTGAAATCCCCCTTTTGGCAACTGGGAAAACACACTACAGGATGCACATACCCCTTTCTAAATGATATCACAATTATGTATGGCTTTTGAGTACAGACATGCCACGTGTGTTTTGCCCACACAGAATGCCCATGTGTGCAGGTTGTCCCTCACAATAATGCATGACATTGATGAAACCAGTTATGGCAATGCACACATGATATATGTGTGTGCCAAATACACATATGTACCTGTGAACTTCAATAGTTACCATGTGTGATGCCGGACACATGTGAATACATGGTATTTGCACAGGGTAACATTATGACTGTGGTCTTCTGTGCAGGTGCTGCATGTGGGATGTGTATATACAGTGTGAGATGTAGATGCTATCAGCCTAGTAGTGAGGGATACACACCTGGTCTGGGGCATATAGTCTACATGTTGCTGATGTACAGGTGCTGCATGTTTTCACCTGTTGTGGGAGAGGTAAGACATTACTCCACAGCAATGCAGTGACAGCATGCTAAGAACCGTTCAGCCAGGGTGTCGTAGCTACACTAATTCATTAGCATTCAGTAATATGTCAGAATCCCTGGTGAGGGTCTGATGCCAACCAAGGTCAGGGGTCTACCAGCCTGTGTCACTTGCTCAGTGATCCCTTCCATGTTCCCTATCATGTATCCCAGTGAGGGACATCCCACATCAGCTGTGGTGGCATGGACAATGACTGAGTCATATGTGTCCATGCATCTGACTGACCTGTATGTTTGTGTTATGTGGTGGACCACAGTGCTCCATGAGCATATCACTGTGACCTACACATTGTCCAGCCTGGTGAGCATGTTCTCACTGTACTGGACAATAAGGGTACCTAACACAACTGCGCAGTAGTGTTGTATAGCTGTACAGACTGTGCTTGTTTGACACACAGGATTTGTGTGCTATGTGTTATGAGTGCTGTGTGCAGGCCTAATGTATGCCTGTGTGCCAGCTGCAGAGATGTCTGCCAGTCATGCAGGATGCTATCCTTAGGCTCCACAACTGACCTGGTGTGTTTCCATGCTTGTATTGCTGTCCGTGTAGGTCCACATCAGATTGGTATTGCTGTCACTGTAGTATTTCATGCCACCAGACAGGTTATGCCAGTACTGGGTTCAGAGTGCTTAGTCCACAGTTCGGCCATGTGTTTCCATCTCATACATGTGTTGTACATCCATGGGCAGGGGATAGGGTTGACTGTGTACATGTGGCAGCTGTGACAGTACTACATGACACACATATCCCACAACTGTACCATAGAGGTGACTGACAACTGACCATTGCACATGCTACCATAGTATTGAGATTGCATTGGTGATTAACAGCACATAGGGCCAATGGTGAACAAGATACATAGGTCCATAGGTTCATACAGGGATGTCTGCCCAGGGTATGTATCCCCCTATGCAGAATGTGTGTGGCTTTCAACATGCATTGTAAATCTGTCTTGCTATGCCCTTTTCCAAGGTTAGTATACTGTGCCTCTGTCTCACAGTGACACATAAGTGATACCCAGGGTAACCCTACGAAGTCACATCCAGTCATTAATATCACTCTTGAAGACAGTCACTGAGTCAGTCTGCCTAACCTCTATTGGTATAATATTCAAGAATGAAGGGAGCCTCCAGAGTTGTGAATGTGCCCCTCCAGCATGTCCTATGCATATCACTCCTGAGGTTCAAGTCGTTCCAGCATGTATGCTGATGGGATCTGGATATTCTGAGGTGCAGCATGGCCATTAAGTGAGGGTTTGACATGGCTTTATATGTCAGGCACAGATTGCCTATGAAGAGGCAGTATGCCACCAAGTAGGGTTTGCAGTCCCCTGCGACTTGCTCAGCCACAGTACTTCCATGTTGGCCTGTACCTATGGTAAATATATGATGAACATGACAGCTCCCAGGGCTGAGCCTTGTGGGACACCACTTGTACCAGGTTGGAGGCTGACATGGCTCCAGCAAGTCTAGCCATGTGTGTTCTGCCCTTGAGCCAGTGTGCAATAACCATAGTGACATAGGGGTTAATATGTACACTGGTGAGCTTCCCTATAATGCACAAGTGGGGTATTGTATCAAAGGCTTATGCAAGGTCCAGGTAGGCTGTGTAGACCTCCTTCCCCTTGACAGTGGCCTTGGTGACTGTTACAAAGAAATCAAACAGGTTTGAGAGGCAGGATCTGCCATTAACAAAGCCAAACTGTGTATGGTGACATGTCTGTAGGTACACAGTATCTAGATATGTGAGGTTCATGTTGATCCTTGCCATAGCTTTGCAGACAAAGCTAGTCAGACATATGGGGCGAATAGTGTCCAGGATCCGTGAAGGCACCACCTGAATGTAGAGGGACCACTGTTGCTGTACGCCTCTCTCTGGCCACATATCGTGTAGTAAGTCCGAGATTGAACAGTGGTGTTATGTCTGGGTGTAGCTCTTCTTGTGGTTCATGTAGGACACAGCCTGGGACACTGTCTGGTCCCATTGATGCAGTGTTTATTGCTTTGGGAAGGGCATCTCTTACCTGAGCATCTGTGATGTCAGGGGGGGCAGCACTCTGCCGCAAGACATATTTGCCCTTTTGGTGTGGTGGGGGGGAGAAGGCAGCAGTGAACCTGTCCACTAGGATGATGGCAATGTCTGTGTGTTTTGTATTTGTGTGACATCTTGGATTACCTCTGAGCATATCTGGGTAGTACCACCCGGGTTCCTAACATAACTACAGACAGCCTTGTGATTATCCTCAGTGGCTTGTGGAATCTTCTCTCAAAGATGGCCTTAGACAATTGTATGGGTGCCTGTAGTTGTCTTCCAATAACCATCTGTGGTGCCTTCACATTTTGGGAGGTTGTTGTAACATGGTGGCATCATCCTTCTATTGTATAGTGTGTTTATGGCTGGTGTCCGGCACCCAGGACATTTGCCTTTGGAGAATTGGGTCATGCTTTCATATGTGGTGTCATGATCCATGCATTCCTGAATGTGTCCATAGAATGCCTTTATACAGGTATCTGCAGTCTCGTCCATATTTCCAACAGGCCTGGGGCCTTTGAAGGTTTCCACATCATTTATGAGGGGTGTGAACTTGCTTGACATGAGCTGTTGACAGACGTGCCGCCCCCCAGACAGAGCAAGGTGAGGGTCACATTTAGCTACCTGTCGGGTGATAGAATGTGCCACATAACACAGGCACACAGGTCACTCCACAGCAGGTACAACTATGAGGCAGTCATTGTCCATGCTGGTGCAAACAACCTGAGACGTACCTCCCTGGATCACATGGAAAGAGACCCAGAGGAGCTCTTACCGCACCCTCTCAAACTCAGGACTCCCACACAGCCTTCATGCTGACACAGGAGAGTATAGATTTCTCTGCAAACACCATCATACTGGGTGACATCAGATACCCAAACATAGACTGCGAACATTACACAAGCCACAATACCCAAGCTCTAGGGTTCACATAGATCAGACATTCTTCAGCTATGGAACAGGTAACCAACCTTCCCACATAGGGGCAGATATACTAGACCTGATCATCACAAACATGAGTACCAAATGCTCACCACTGGGAGTATATCCCTCATTGTTGCAATCAAACCATATACAAATCACACTGGAGTACTGGATCCACCACATATGCAAACCTCGAACACATCGATGTGTGTGTGGGAAATGCCCCTATTAGCAGCTGTGACAGTACAGTACAGGATGCAGATCCCCCTTTTGAAACACTGATGATGTCAGGACTCTATAACTATATTACCTGTATTAAAGTCTCCAGTAATTTGCATAGCGCGCTCTGCTAATGCATCTTTCTCCCGTGTCATAACATAGTTAGGTAGGGGTTTGAATCCTGCGAAGGGAATGTATGTATGTTAGTATGAGTGGGGTTTATGTGTGTGCACTATGCTGGGAGGGATAAGTGCCTTTTGCCAACTGGGAGAACACACTACAGGGTGCACATCCCGCATCCTACACACAGATGATGTCAGCACCCTCTAAGTACAGCATTAGAAAGGATTGCCACAACTGCTCCATATAGCACACTCTGCTAATGTGTCTGTTTCTACTGACATAACACAGTTAGGTATGGGTTTGAATCTTGCAAATGGAAAGTATGTGTTTTACTGTGGGTGGGGTTAGTGTGTGTGCACAATGATGGGGGTGGGATGTGGCTTTTGCCACATGGGGCTATGCACTGCAGGGTGCTCATTACCCTTAACAAGCAGTGATGTTGACAGCACCCTATACAAACAAAACTACAAAAGAGAAGGTGGTGGTACCAATAACACATATAAGGTAACACTTTTTCAAGTAATGTCCACAAAACAAAGTAGGATAATCAAACAATTCTATTATTCTATACAAACAACATGACAACAGACAACTGCCAGTACTCAGTATAGTGTTACATGCTACTGTAACACGCACATGCACCAGAATATACCTAGATAGTGTTTTGAAGCCTGTATGTGGCAAGTGTGTGGATGTGGGAAGTGTCTGTGTGTGCATTTCCATATGGGAAACATGTTTGATGTGGCAATCAGGGCACCACAGTACCTGATGCACATTACATCTTTGAACTGATGAGGTTGCCTGCACCCTGTGAGTACAGGTAGAGAAGAGGAAGTGAGTAGTAAACAACATAGTGCACTTCTCAAATGTGTACCTGTCATGTATCGACAGCTACTCATGTAGGGTAATAAATTATGGGAATGGCAGGTGAGCGTGTGCATGTGCGTGGGTAGCAGGGTGTGTATAAATGCATGTGTGACAGAACAGATACATATAGCTGAATCTACATAACAGCACATGATGCGCATTCCCATGGTCAATGTTAGCATGGGATGGTGTGCAGCTGGTACACTTTGGTAAGTAGTATGGGTGCAGATAACAATTGAGGACATTCATACAGTTACTGCAGCAGGACTGCTGGGATATACACACAATCATACTGGAACACTGAACAGTTACAAACATGTTACTACTTAAACACATCTATGTAGTCACCCCGTGCATCAGCAACGTGTATACCTTTTCCTGCACCAATGTTGTAGTATGCAGGAGGTGGCACAGTGTCATCGTATGCACAGGGTGTGGGTTAGGTATGCCCAAGCCAGCCACTGGTGACACCAATTGACATGTGTGTGTATGTGTGTTTGTGAGGGGCAGCAGTACAGGGTGCACCAGTGTTGGTGCAGTGTGTGTGTGTATGTGTTTGCCCTAGGTGTTAGGTTTCTGCATGTGTGTAAGCACGCACACAGTCACACATAATGGCTGCCATGTACAGGGTTTTGTGGACAGCCACAGACTGCACCTGTCAGGTCATCCATATCAGTGTCTGTGGGCACGGACATGGTACCTGTGCTTGGCAGGGGTGCTACGGGCCGTATCCGGTACTAACCCAGACTGGGTACTGTCGTCAGAAGCAGGGGTGCATGACTGTTGCTGTTGTTATTCTGGGGCTGGATCCACAACACTTAGCAGTAGCCCCTCCTGTCTGGTGAGGGGGGGATGTGTGGCCACCCCCCCACCTGTGGCAACCTGTTGCCTGTGGATATCTGCAGCACGCTGGCGGACATTTCTAATCAAATCACTGCAGTGATGTCTCACCTGCTCATATGTCCTATTATGCATGCCAACATCATTTATCCTGCTAAGTAGGTTTTGCCACAGTGCAGACCTCTCCTGCTGATTCTGGGTGGTGCGTGAGAACAGGATGGCATAGTCACGCACCAGGCTCTGGTGAATCACGTCATCTTCTGCAGGAGAATATGCTGGGTTCCTTTTTGGAGCCATGTTGATCTGGAAAGGTACACAAACAGGTTATCAGCATAGTATCTCAGCAATACATGGTACACATTCTATACAGGGAGTATTAAATTGTACTTATTACTGCTTGGTTGCAACTTGATTACAGTGTAGCTATCATTCTAAGTCATTTTGACTAAGCACTTGGCCTTCAGGCCAGTTGTTTTACATTAGGGAGGTTTGTGGCAAGCGCTGTGGTGGCAGGACACATATCTTTCATCCATTGAAGTTGGGAACTGCTGATTGAGGGCCCAGTGTAGAAGTGTATTAGTTCTGGTATAGGCAGTTGGCCTTCAGGCCAGTTATTTAACATTAACAAGGTTCGTGTGACAATAGGCTGTACTCTGCCATTCATAGCTGGGGACATCTGGTTTCAGGTTTATAGTGCCTGCATATCTGAGCTGTAACTTACTGACATTGCTACACCTTGTTTGCTGTAGCAAACACTACATCCAGGCCTCCTGGATCTACCTTTGTTTATATGCTTGTTATTTGTTAGCTTGTTATTTCACTGGTATGCTACTTCCACATAATACACAGCTTCTCAACACATCTGTGACTCACTACTGATATCTGCATTGCTTACTGTACGTACTTCCATGTTACACATGACAGCAAGTGACTGCTTGTCATTGTTGCATTTACTTAATTGTGACACATTGCACTTAGGTTACCTGGCACTTGCTCACTGATGCTTTTATATCAGTCAGCAGTTGTAGGTAATATCAGTACACCCTCACTCCCCACTGGACCTTGTTTTCAATTATTACGGAATTCACAATAGTATTTTAGCATGTCCAGAGGTCAGTTGTCAGTTCCCTCCCCAGTCCAGCTGGTGAGTGTGGTACTCCAGAGACAATGTTAGAACAGCTGCATGTACACAGACAACCCCCTCCTCCTTACAACAAATTCAAACTCATGTGAGTGATGCAACCATATACCAAACTGGAGGCTAGGCTCTGTCTACTCAATACCGCCATAACCAGTCAGGTGGCGAGGGAAACCACACTCACTACACTTCCAGTCTCACATAGACCTACCACAACAGCAGAACTAACACATGATCACACATGAACATACTTGTAGGCTCGGACTACAGGTCTGCCTACGCAGCAGAGACCTCCTAAGTAGACACTCAGGCAACCACTACCACAGAAACGTACACGTGCAACACATATCACACAAAGCCAATGTGCTGAACACTCACAGCCATTAACAGTACACAACACACCTCATACACCTGTACTAGGTGCCTCTATCATCAGGCACACTAACATCACATTCACCAGGCTTAGCGAGGTGAGGGTAATGGTGTGCAGCCTGTCGGGCACTATGACCTGCCACATAACACAAACACTCAGGTAACCCCAAGGCAAGTACAGGTATGACTCAGTCAATGTCCATGCTGGTGTGAATGACCTGACACATACCTCCCTGGACTACATGACATGAGACAGTACAGAGCTCTCTGAGCACGTAGCCCAAGACAGTTTGACCCTGACCTTGAGTAGCACCGTACCCTCACCAAGAACAATGCCACAATATCAAGGCACAATGATCCCTTCCATCAATTGACTGACATACTGGTGTCATTCACAGGTGTGCCAATGCCTGCCATCTTGGGGTGGTATGCTTTGCTAGGGCCAGCTTGCACCTGTCACCCTTGTCCTATTGGAATTTGGTAGAGCCTCTTGCTACACCCATAGTGCCTGTATTGGGCAAGGCTCATAAGGCAAACCCACATCCATTTGTATCACAAAGGATGGGGAAGTAAGAGTGATGCTACTCAACACCAGAAGTCTAGACCTCAGGATGCAAGCACTCAAAACCCTACTTAGCATTCTGGACATCGATATCTGTGCAGTAACATGAACCTGTTTCAGGTTTCACAGGAGCACACCAGTACTACCAAGTTATAGCTGTTACCATTCTTGTCGGCCCCGACACTTGAACAAGGGAGGGGGAGTATCAGCATTCAATGCAGATTCCCACGCCTCCACATTGGTGGCAATGTACAACATAGGTGTTAGGCCATTGAGTACAGAAGACGTAGTTGGGGACCTGGGGAAGAAACATGGTAGCGGTCTGTCATTTGTCTACCACATGGCCAACGTGGATTGAAAGACATGTCATATAGCCCAGCTAATCATGAGGGATTCACATGTATGGCAGGGGAGGTCATTGTGCCTCTTTACTCATCCATCATCAGGCCTATAATTGCGTACAATGCACCTTTTGGGATGTACCTACCCAGACACCTACAGCAACTGGTACAGGACAACAGTACCTCATCAAGGGGATGCAATGGCTCACACAGATGTCATATGCTGCCCAGGTAAAGTAAATCCAGCTGGACTCAGTGGCATACTGCCTGTTCAGAGGCAATCTGTGTGCCATATACAGCCATGTCCTACCCAGCAGTAATGAACATGCTGCACCTCAGGCAATCAGAGTCCCATACAGCCACATGCTCAGGAGAGCTGGACCTCAGCACTGACATACATGGACATGCTGGAGGGGCATATTCCTAACCGAGAGGCTCCCTTCACTCTGTAATGAGCTCACACTACAGGTTAGGCAGAGTCCCTCATTGACTCTCTTCCATAGGAATCTGGATGAGTGGATGGAGATCATAGTTGTACCCCAGGTATCACTTCTATGTCACTGTTAGACAGAGGCACAGTATACTAACGTCTGACAAGGACATAGCAGCATAACTTGTAATTGGGTGGCGAAAGACAAACACATTCTACTAGGCTTACCAATGCCCTAGGGCAAATTGCCTAGTATGTACCTATGAACATGTGTGTACTGCTATAGTACTTCTGCCATATGTTGCATGTGTGTGTGTTGTGGGGGATGCACAGGTAATGGCCGGATATTTCTGCACAGGCGACACATCTGACACATTTTGGGTGTTCATCCCTACATACTGGATGTGTGTTGCCATCCAACCCTGTGATGTGGACACACATTACTCAGCCTGGATATACATATCTGAACAACACCACAAGCACAGTACACTACCTTGCTATGTATGCATGTAATTACACAGTTATTCACTAGTTATGACAGTGATGCTATCCATGCAGCCCATTGGGCCAGTGGAAGCCACAACACACACCGCCAGCACCTTTGCATATGCTTACCACAGACATCCCACATACTGCATGTACTGTGCACACACATATCTAACCCAGAACAACTGCACACCACTTATTAATCCTGTCCAGTGGACTACAGATACAGGCATATTGTATAACAATAGTAGGAGGCTACTGCAGCACAGGGCAGATTCACATGATGGCAAGGCATCTGTGGTCAGCAGTGTTAAGATGCTTCACATTCACCAAATGCACAGATATTGGCAACATTGTTGCAGACAGTTTAGGTGCAGGTATCCCCCCCCCCAGTCTCCTACACACTTTGTATTAGTTATCCCAGATGACTGTAACCTCCCTAACCTCTCACATGTCCAGGTGAGAGCCCACCACATCATTGCAGAACACATAGCATCACTGTTACGAAATGGTATCCCTGGATGTGTGCTACATTCACCCATGGAGGACATAGCACCACATGACAGACTGATATTAATCCCTGGCCATACTACGGGATATGTACCTGAACAGTGCCATACATACACAGTGGTCCCACACCAATGAGGAGTAACCTCTACTGACCCTGGTAACTACTGCATCATATGCACAACTGGCCTTGTGTTCTCAGCTATAGAAGTTTTAAGTATGGGCAACATGTACAGCAATATTACATATGTATATATTTCAGGACAATGTACACACAACCTATCTCATGGACATACCTATAGATAGTGAACTATGATACATTTGGAGGTGTCACAGTAAACACAGTATTAACCTGCTACTTTGCATTACCTTTGTTTGTGGCAGCTGTTGCTGTATCAGTGATGCTGCTTGCTGCTTGCAGTTTTCTGCTGCTGCTGCTGGTTTTGCTGCTGTCAGTCTGTTTATTGTCATATTTCGGTTTCTCTCTCTCTCTTTCTTTCTCAGGTTTGTGCAATGATTGTATTGCATATGTGGAGTGTGGGTACTGAATGCTTTTGTAGGTATCTGCATAGGCCCATGTGATGGCCTCTGCACCAATTGTAAGGCAGCATTGGCTAATTGCATACAGCCAATTGTGTACTGATTGCATGTCTCACTGTGATTTCAGGACAGTGCTATAAAAAGGTATGTGAGATAGGCGTTGCCCTTTCAGATTGTAAGGGTGTGGACCATGCTGGTATGCTGTTGGAAAATGTTCTGTGATTGTGAAGGTTAGTACATCTCTCATGCTTCATGCTGTGTTGTGAATTCAGGTTGCTGCATTTCTCCCACCTGTTCCCTTTAGTGAGTGTGTATGCATACTGACACCCACAACTATATTTATTATGCATTGCTATATATACATATGTGTACATATACATACTGTCATATATGTACATTAGCTGACAATATTGTGTACAAGCTAACAATTTTCAGGGCTGTTTCTGTTAACACACACTAGTATGGGAATCCAGTAATTGGGACAGTGAAGGTCTGTCTGACATGCTTAGGGTAGTACACATACTATATTGCCTTTATCTTCATTCATACTATTACATGTTCCACTTATTTAGCACTATATTCCTGTATGAGAGTCATGTCTTGCTGGTAGGTCGTACAGACTAGTGTTACAATGGTCTTGTGGTAGGGCCTACTAGTATGCTTGTATTTTGCTTTCAAATTGAGTAGAGGGTCTATCAATCAAAGTGCTGGAGGCACCTTCCAGCAGTTAAGGGGTTAGTAGGTCTCACAGGAGTCAGGCTGTGTTGCAGATTCTGGATGCTGCATTTATCTTCACTGTCTCCTGTAGTGAGTGTGTATGGATACTAACACCTACGACTATATTTCATATGTATTACTATATATTTATATATATGAAAGTGTACATTTACATACCTTCTTATGTGTACATTACCTTACATTATTATGTACAAGCGAACAATTAGTAGGGCTGTTTCTGTTAACACTGAACTAGTGTGGGAATCCAGTACTTTGGCCATTAAAACTCTTCCTGAAATGCATTGGGTAGTACACCTCCTATATTGCCTTTATATTGGTTCCTACTATTACATGTTATATTTATTTTAGCACAATAATCTCATGTGGCAGTCATGGCTTAGTGATAGGTCATACAGACTAATGTTACCAAGGTCCTGGGTTTGAGACTGGCAGTGGGAATTTATTTTTCTTTCCAAACCTTCCAGATGAGTACAGGACCTGTCAATCAAAGTGCTAAAGCCACCTTTAAGCAGTTAAAAGGGTTAGTGGGTCTCAGAGGGGTCAGGCTGTGTTGCAGATTCTGGCTGCTGCGTTTATCTTCACTGTCTCCTGTAGTGAGTGTGTATGGATACTGACACCTACAACTATATTTCTATGTATTACTATATATTTATATATATGTATGTGTACATTCACATATCTTCTTATGTGTACATTACCTTACATTAGTATGTACAAGCAAACAATTAGTAGGGCTGTTTCTGTTAACACTGAACTAGTGTGGGAATCCAATAATTCGGACATTAAAACTCTACCTGAGATGTATTGGGTAGTACACCTCCTATATTGCCTTTATATTGATTCCTACTATTACATGTTATATTTATTTTAGCACTATGTTCTTGTATGGCAGTCATGGCTTAGTGGTAGGTCATACAGACTAATGTTACCAAGGTCCTGGGTTCGAGACTGGCAGTAGGAATTTATTTTTCTTTCCAGACTTTCAAAATGAGTACAGGACCTGTCAATCAAAGTGCCATAAAGGCACTTTTAAGCACTTAAAACCAGGTCTGCGCTCGTTTGCGAGCTCACGCATGCGCACTGGCGGTGAGCTCCGCTAACACAAGCGCACACCCGCGCTAATTTCTTTGAAAGAAAAGAAAAAGGGGTGACAGGAAATTGGTGAAAAAGGAGTCACAAAGAGGGTAAGACAGTAGGGAAACAAGCGTGGGATTTGCAGGAGGGATGTAGGTAAGGCCCATAGATGCCCATGTCTTTAGCAGCAACAGCTGTGCATTTCCATGTATTTTGGTGAGACATTTGAAATCTTCCACCCCTGAGAGAGGTGTCAGGACAACATTAATGTTTGTTGTAGAGCCAATTGTAATTAACAGTTTCAATGTCAAGCGGACATGTGTGCGACATGGACAGCTATGTATGGGGCGTAATTTTTTTGTGGGTACAGAGTGCCTTTTTTTTTTTTTTCAGGGGAGAGTGGTATGTCAGGTGAAGGAAGTCGGTATAGCTGGGGAGGTAGGTTGGGTAGGTTAACAGACAAGACAGACAAGACGCATACAGGGGCGGTGTATGACACACGTGGGGGGGGTTACACAATTGACGGGGACGGAGGTTGGGATATCCAAGATGCATGAGCCTACAGATTGCAACAGTGGAACTGATATCCCCACCCATAGGCAGTTGCCACTGTTCCTTCACAGCCCAGGACGGGGCTGTGCTGGGGGCTGTGTAGGCGGGGCAACGGCCGGGGCCGTTAGCTGTGCCACACGAGCCTCGAGCTGGTGTAGGGGCCCAAGAACAGAGTCTTGGATCTCCCTTCGCACCACAGACCGGACACCTTGGAGGGTGAGTGGACGAACTCCTCCGGCCACGCTTGCAGAGGGGGGACGGGCCCCATCCCCTGCAGCGCTTCCACCCGAAGGTGGCACAGGGCCACCGGAGGGTCCGGCCTGGGCACTAGTGCCAGGTGCAGTCGCCAGCTGAGGTGGGAGAGGTGGGTCCGCTGGGACCTGCCTTCCCAAGCGTTCTAGGTTTGTGAGTAGTTATGTTAGTTTGGGTTAGTGGCATATTATTCCATTCAGATTAGTTGTAACAGCATGCATTGGTATTCCCATTAAACAAACACCCAGATATTAACACCATTGAACAAGGGGCATATCAATATCACATGCATTATTTGAACAGAAATACACAATCAAACAACATGCAGGGTTGATTAATGGCAACAGGCCATCAGATTTGCAGGTATGAACAGGGCACATGCATGAACAGACATGCATATATGTTTGGAACGGACAAATGTCCATGGTTAATGAAATGTTCACATACCAATATTTATTGGGTGTTGTTATATGGAATTATAGGGTTGGGTGGAGATAGAAAGTGATGACACATTCATAAGTTACACATTGATATACATTTGTAATAGGTACACAATTAAGTTGAGGCTGATGTTTCAAAATGATTTTTATTTGACTGTCATGCTACACCTGTTACAAATACATCACTATCCTACTTATTTTTAATTTGCTCAGATACATCATCCTGTTACACTTTGATGACAGGAAAGGGGACAACTATGGCTGTTTAGTCTGTCAGATAATCATTCATTCTATCTGCAGATTGTTTACTGTTATCACCATATACAGATTTTGGCCTTGACATTCCAGATTCAGACACACTGAAATCAGTTTGGGAAGTTAATTTGTACTTCACACATGCATTTAGTTCTGTGGAAACACACTGGGGCTAATATATTCAGGGGTTATTACTACTTTATTTATTCATACATGACCCTTTCTGTCACTCTCACACATCCTGCAACTTCACAGTTCAGGTTGGTACTTCTAGGCTTTGTTCACATATTAGACCTGTGGTGATTCAAACACTTTCCAACAGCCTCACTTCTGTCATGATTCAGCATTTCAACAGGGGATAAATCACACATGTGACTACCTCAGATTCTGAAGCTGTACTCTGGAGACTACTGCAGGTTATACTACATTTAATTAATGGTGGGACATCTGTATTACAGCACTATTTATTTCTATAAATTATTTTTCCAGTCACACTTGCATACTGATGAACTTGTTGCAGCCATACCTGCAAACTTTCAATTCTTGCTTGCACATTAGATTACTTTTAATCAATACACTGCAGTGTTCTGATACATGCTACACTATAATATTTATTTACAAGTACTAGATGGGGTTACTAACCTGCATGGTGGCAGCTGCGCCAGTCACGGTCATCGTCTCACGGTTCGCAGAGCGGACACCTGCAGCTGTAATACAAAGGAAGTAATATTGGACTACACATCTCCATGGTATCAGCTAGTTGAAATCCTTACATACATGAGTAAAATGTAACTTACTCAGTAGTGGGGCGTTGGGCATATCCCGGGCCTCCTGGATCCATTGGGTCAACTGGTCTTGCTTGCGCCGCTTCAGGTCCGCATGGTGGTGACGGACCTGCTCACCAGTGCGTGGAATGCCAGTAGCACTGGTCAGATCACGAGCCAACTGGTCCCATGCCTCCGCCCTGTACGCTCCCCATGAGACCTGGCCCTGCATGAGTTGGGCCTCGTGATGATGGACAAGGTGCCAGACCATGTATCTGGACTCCTCAACGCCCCAGCGCTGTGCTCAAAAGCAACGTCCCTCACCTACTCCACTCATTCTGACTGCAGGTCTGTTCTACAATCGGTTATGGTGTGTATTCCCGCCTATGGGGCTTATATATGCTGCTTTTCCTGCACATTTCTCTGATTGGCCATTTTGGAATTGTATCTACTTCACTGAAAATGCTTTATCATGCTCCAATCTGTATTTTATCCCATATATATGCTATTTCTGCATTTCTAGGTATTGCTGTCATGGCTTAGTGGTTTAGTACCTTGACTCTAGTGCATGGTATCCTGGGTTTGAATCTAACCACTGATTTTTAATTTTCATGACAGAAATGAGTTGAGGACCTGTCAATCAAACATGCCATAAGCACTTTTAAGCACTTAAAAGCAGGTCTGCACTTGTTTGCGCGGAGGTAACGCATGCGCACTGGCAGTTAGCTTGTGGGAGCGGCGCGCAAACGGTGTGCGCTGGGATAAACCTTAATTGGCTAGTGACACACATGTTGAGCTAAGCACAGCTTGTTGCAAACAGTTTCAGCCTGTTAAACCGGTGCTTAGCAACGGGCATACCGATTGTAGCTTTTTAAACACTACGCAGCTACTGGCACTGTGTCTCACAGCAGCTTAGCTATCGGTACATTTCTAATTATTTTTATTATTGTGTTACTTCAATATGTATGCTCCATTTCATTCCATTTTACAAAAGGGTACACTTTTACATTTGGACAATACTGTCAGGGGCTTTTTTAGTGCTTATTTACAAAAATAAAAAGTTGTTGCGTGGGCTCGAACCCTGCCTGCCTACTCTTAGGCCGGCAACTCTACCGCTAAGCTATTTCTTCTTGGTTTACTTTGCATATGTAGTTCTCATATCCTTTTCCACTGATTGCTAACTGCAGTTGCGCTAGTAGCACGCCCGCGCACACGAGCGCACACAGTAGCACACATTTACGGGGGTTAAAAAAAATAAAGCAGTTTTTATTTTCATTTTATAGCCTTTGTTCACTTTGTACACTGATGGTCTGTGGGGGAATGTGTTGTGCAGTGTGTTTGTTTACATTTCCATGGCTTCTCTCGTGGCTGTTTACTTTCAGCCATTATACACTTACGGGGGCGTGACCGCATGCAGGGCTTAGCCTACGGACACGCCCCCTACTCTCTTACATGGACCGTGTAAGAGTTACAGTGTGATTCAGCATGCCTCATGCACCTCATGCATATGCATGGCATGCTGACATCACACCGTTTAACTGCAGCCTCCGTGTAAGAGTTATAACTCTTACACGGAGGCTTCCTGAATCTGGCCCTATATGTAATGTGCACAGGCAACTCAGGTACTACCTTGACAGAACAAAGCTCTTTAGGAATACTGAACAACTGCTGGTCTCTTATATGGGGGCTAAGAAAGGTCAACCTGTCTCTAAGCAAATTATTGCATGATGTCAGTCCTCTGCAAAAAATGAAAAAGGACAAATTACTATTCCAAGGATAAAAATTCAAAGAGGGATATTCCAGGGTGACTCTGTCATCACAGCTATTCTGCCTTGCCCTTAAACCATTAAGCTGTCTACTTAACAGTTTAGGCTATGGCTACATCACATGGGATCACCCATTACCAACAGTTCAAAAGATAGATACTAGAAAACCAGATATAGTGGTGTATGAAAAGACGACAAAAGCAGCATTGATCATTGAAATTGCTACACTCAGTGACTACAGAGTCTTGCATTGAGAATGACACAAAGTCATAAAATATCAGAATCTGCAGGCAGAAACAAGAGCAATATGGAAGGAAGATCGTATTTAGATATGTTACCAATACAATGCAACTCCCATACGAATTGCAGAAGGAGACATTACTGGGCACATTGCAGGTCCTGCGAAGAGCACTTCTGGCTGACATCAAAGACTGAAACAATACTAATTTCATGAATTTTAATTGTACTTTGACTTAGGAATGGGATCCATTCCCATCACGGTATTAGAAACCCAAAAAACTTGGAGAAATAAAAAAAAAGAAAAAAAAATAGATCTGTATTTAGATCTATTCCAGGGCTTTTCCATTCTAACTTTGGTCACTGTGAAGGAACACCTCAAGATTTTCTGTCTCACAGCATCTATGATTCTCTTGATAACCCAGGCAAGACACTACATGAGAAAGATACAGTGGTATCTGAAGTATCTTTGGTCCCAGCCTCAACATAGTTTGTCTTTAAATCCCAGCGTTGGGGTTTGTCAAAAGAGAAATTACTTGATGGAGACAGCAAATATCCCTAAATCTGGGTCTCCCCTTATCACTCCCTCTTCCACAGCAGTTAGTCTCTTACATATGCTTCAGACTTTGCTTGGGATGCAGATGCAGGAGAGATAAAAGTGCAAGATATGTGGGACACCTAGGTCAGACTCAAGCATGTAAATATAAAAGAGATGCTTACCCTGATCAAGGCACTCAGTTCTCTTAATTATATTTGGTCCTTGGCACCTCTTCATGTTGTTAGAGACAGTTTCACAGTCTTGTGGTACATCAACAACAGGGGGAACCAGATTGTACCCCCTTTGCCATGTTAGCTTGGGATATAGCTTCACAGCACAAACTCACCCTTCAAGCAACCTACATTCCATCAGAGCCATATTATCTGGCAAACAAGCTGAGCAGAACAAGGGAAACCCTCATGAAGGGAAACTAGATTTGAAGTCTTCCAAAATTTGATCTGTCTATGGGGAGTTATTCAGATAGACCCATTTGGTTCCTGTCTTAACAGTCAGCTGGCAAGTTTCTGCTGTAGCACCAGGACTCAATGCTAGGAGGCCTGAAAGACAGGTGCCTTTTCTTTTCCTTGGACAGGAATGTTCCTGTATGATTTTCCACCATTCCACTGATATCTTGGGTGCTTCTGAAAACTCAGAAGGACTCCCCCAAGATCAGTTGTGACTCCTTTTCTGGCCCAGGGAACAGTGGTTCTCCCTTCTTTTGGAAATGGCCAAGGGCAAGTACCAAAAACTTTCTCACAGAATGGGTATATTCATCCGACATCAGGGGAACTTACTGCCTGGAAGATAAGGTCTTGATTCCCTTTAGGCACCTGTTTACTGAGGATGTGCAGTAGGTATTAATAACAACAAGAATGCTTGCCTACTACTAGAAAATCATATATTATCAAATGAAAAAGGTTTTCTACTTGGTGCCAACAGCATAATTAGCACCCATTCAGGGCTAGTTGTTCTCCCATTTTTCTATATTTGTCTGAGTTACTTTCCTGTAGCCTTTCTTACTCCTCCATCAGGGTTCAGTTATCTGCCATTACAGCATTTCTGTCCATGGATCCCTCTTTCAATGCATTCTCATGTCAAAATGTTTTTGAAAGTAGTTTGTATAAAAGGACTATGACAACCGGTAGCCCCTCCTTGGGAATCTTAATTTTGTGTTAGAGAAGCTAACACTTGTTCCATTTGAACCAGCTAATCTGGCTGATTTGAGGTTCTTAACATGGAAAACAATGTTTCTGACTGTGCTGACCTCACAAGAAGAGTATCTTGGTTATAACCTCATATGGTGACTCAGCCCTATCTCATTTTCCACTGAGACAGGGTTTCTTTGAGAACTGATTCTTCTTTTATGCCTAAATACGTATCCAAGTTAACTTTAAGCCAAACTATCTATCTCCCTGTTTTCTGTCCTGAACCTAACAATGAGGGAGAAAGGATACTCCCATACCTTATATGTCCACAGACAACTCAAGTACAATATTGGCAGAACTAAATCTTCCAGATCTTTGGATGTATTGTTAATTTCTTGTGAAGGCAAGAAAGGACAACCTGTGTGAAAACAGACCATTTCCAAATAGTGGGCTAAGATTATTACCTTTTATTATACTCACCACAACAAAACTATTGCAGGCAGGGTCAAGACCCACAATGCCAGAGCTTTGCTTTCATTTATGGCTTTTTGGAAAGAGATGGATTCTAGAAGCAGCAACTCGGTCCTGTATACATATTTTTGCAAAGCACTTTAAGCTTGATTCCTTCTCTTGATCTAGATCATATTAGAACAATGTCCAGGGGCTCCTGGACCCTTTCCTTCCTCCTCCCAAATCTAGTAAGCTAGGGTCATCTACCCATGTAGCTGAGGCTACTGCAGCAGTGATCAATATGATAAACATACTGCAGTTGTATAAGTAAACTTATAAACTTTCCATAATAGTATATATTTAAAAGATTACCGCTGCTGCAGCCATGCTATCCCTTCTTTCATTTATTTGTTTTATTTACTTTACATTTGTTTACCGGGAAAGTCCGGCTGGACAGCATGTCCGTTTTCAGCGGAGGCCCGGAGAGAAAAGCTCCAAGACATACAAAGAATTAGACAAACTTAGCAATTTTATAATTTTACAAAAAGAGAAGTTAACAAGCTTAACATTTTACATAATGCAATGTAGGGGAAACAGTGTTAAAAGTAACATATAATTTTGTGAAGAAACACATGGTACAGTTGGTGGATTATTAAACAGAACAGGAAAAACAGACTAGTAGCTAAGGTTACTATTGAGTAGAAGCGAACTTGTATAGCTAGTTCTGTTTTAGCTGGTTACTTTAGTGCAGGCATTACAAGGTTAGCCAATAGCTGTAAGAAAGTCTATGGGATTAGTAAGTAAGGGTTGTGTAGAGGGAGAGAAGAGGAAACTAGAAGCAGATGTGTTTGGTAAGATTGCTGTGAGGTGTAAGGGGTGGAGTTAGAGGGGATTTTAGAGAAACTACGTAAGATGATAGTAGAAGTGACTTTATAAGGAATTAAACTAGACTGGCATGAGTTAGATGGTGTTTTGGTTACTTCTAGTTTAGTTTTTTTTTGTTTGTTTTTTTATCCTGGTTCAGTACATGGTTTATCTCACTTGTCTTTTGGTGTGTTGTTTTTCCAGGGTGAGAACATTTACATTTTGTTTCTAGCATTGTTTTTTAAGGGCTCAGCCCCCTTCCTGTGTTGGCTTGAAAGCTCTCAAGGTCTTGGCAGCCAGATCTGTCTTTTTCAGTTAGCTCATATTGAGCTGACTGACAGCTTGAGCACATGGAAGATGCCCTGAAGCTTTGGAAGCTGGCCAGCTGTTGTATTACAGGATGTAACCATATAGATAAGGATACTGCAGCATTGACCATTTGAGGATTTACTGCTATGGTAAGTTTACTTTCAGAACTGTACATATTCAAGAAATGCATATGCATAGTAGCACTCAGTTACCTTCCATCGGGAAGTCTGTCAAAGCTCAGAGCTCCTCCCGCTGACCGTCTGTTGGTGTGAAAGACCAATCACCTGGTAGGTCTGGGACTACACTTCAAACCTCAGACAGGACTATTTCACTTTACTAGTACCACAGTAAGAGAAAGATCTCTTAGAAGACTCCTCTTTTCTCTATTCCATCAGCTACAGAGCTCAGATAAAAATCACTTTTGGGTTTTATTCCTCCCTTGAATTGTGTATTTTGCTGATTTGCTTCTTTTTTTCTGATGGGAAAATTGTATGTACTTTTGAGTTTTGTTTTACTTACAGTACAAGAGTTGTATTTATGTTAAGCTAATTATTGGTTTCTGTGGGAGGTTTAACCCTGGTAAGGTGTTTCATGGCCATTGGTGAGTACTTAATGAGGTTCAGTACTAAGGCTGTTTTAGTGCAGTTCTTCTCATTCTCTATTACTGACTGAGCCGTGGGTTAATTGTGGCTGTATTCTTCTTGATTAAAAGCTTTTTTTTGAGTTTTGGTAGGAAAGTTTGCTGTTTTTACAGTTTTTTCTTTGTGGCTTTGGTATGGTGATTGAATATATTTACAACATTTTGAGTTTTTAATTTAAGTCATCTTTTTGGTACCATTTTGTTTATGAAACATTTCTGGTAGGCGTTTGTCTAAAATTTATAATTAATTAATTGTCTAAAGCTATTTCATGCTGTTTCTGTTCTTTTGGGGCTGATACTAGCCTTTATTAAAATTGGAGTCCTTTGAGACATGTATTTTTGCTTTGGGCTGGGTTACTGAAATTGCTGTCATTTTACTTAGTGCAGTATTCAAAATAGTATTGAAGTAGATATAGCCTTTAGATTACTATTTAAAGTGATAAAACACTAAAACCGGAATGTAGCACAGGACACCAAAGGCAAATTAACGTACTTTAATAAGAGCGTTTTCGCCACTGTTAAACTATTTAAAGTGAGAATAGTGGGTTTTGTCCATTTTTTTAATGGGCTGACTGTGCAGCCCATATTTGGTATTGATCTAGTTTGTTTTTTGTCACCTGATTGATGGCCTCAGATAGGGTGCCCCCACCACCACCATCTACCCCTTGAGCACCTAAAAATATATAAATAAATCAATATATATGCCTCAGCCTCCAGCTTGTGACTTCAGGTAGCCTTGGGAAAGCTGTTGGATGATCTGTTATGTTACCTCTAGGTCCTCTGGGATGGTGTTAGTACTACAGATGGGCATGACACAAGGGTCTGGCACATCCTTTGGAGTGCCCCATTGCCTGTTTCAGGTATGGCAGATCCAAACGTTTTAGGTGCAGAAGAAGTCAGGGGTGCAGACTCTGTTGCCAGTATAGATACTGCCCCCCCCCCCCCGATTCTTCCTCCAGCATAGTGCACGCAAAAAAAAAAAGAAGAGAGACATAAGACCCACCATGTTGTGGGACAGTAGTCTCTGGCTATTTTTCCCTATTGTTTAGACAGTTTAGTATGGGGTGCATAATCTGGTTATGAGTAACACTGGTGCTTCCACCACCATTCTATCATTCAGGGATCTTGATTTTGAGGAGGATGCAATATATGAGGTTTTGGAAGTGTCAGAGTCTGACCAGCTTTCCCAGTGATCAACAGGGTGTATGATATTTAAAAGATAAGGCTCTTGTTGTGGAGACCTTTCTTGTTCTGATCCCAGCACGGGAGGGCATTTAAAAAAGCTTGCAATTTTCCTCTGCTTATTCAGGCTTTATTTTAAAAAATGTCCCCATTTACCTCTTTTAATAGAAGGACTTTGTATTCTTCTTATTCCAGTCCCTTCAGATAAGCTAAGCAAATGGCTTGAGTCTCTGGGAAAGAAGCTGGCGTACACCAGCATGGTAGCTTTTAAAGTGTTTAACTTTTTTATGTAGAAGTTTGTGTTGAAGTGTACATATAGCTTAGATGAGTTTGCCACATTATCTGCTGAGCTAAAATTCTCTGTCAAAATATGCTTCATAGGGGGCTGATACTATTTCTAGAAATTCAGAGTTGTCAGTGGTGATAAGGAGGTATTCTTGGATAAGCAGTCAGGACTTTTCAGGAGAGTTAGAAAATGAAATTATTAATGCTCCACTTGAGTCTGATTTTGTGTTTAGTACAGCAGCTAGTCAGATCCTTAAACACTGGGGTGACGCAAGTAAACTGATGCAAGTGTTGTCAAATATGTATCGTACTCCCTTAGTTTCCCTCTTATAATCTAGATAATTCTTGGCAGCGCTCCAAACAGAAGTCCCACCTGAGCAATAACCAAGGCACTAAAAGGAAATGGCAGGATGAGAACTCTGCCAAACTTGACTAGAGAAGAGTTTCCTTTCCCAAAAAGGATAATCCACCTTCTAATTTATGACTATGCCAAGGCACTGCACTGGCCTTTGCAAGTCCCCATCCAAATGCCAAATCTCAAAAATTATCTTTCAGCTAGGCAGGCTGGCTATTGGTGGTTTCTGTCATATGGATGCTCAACTTCATTGGCAGGGTTACAGGTGGCAGTGCAAAGAATTTCCACCTCCATTCAAGGGAGTTCCTCCTCAAATGCAGGACCAGACTCTATTATTCCTTCCTATATTACAGCATATGCTGGACTCGTGTCATAGAACTGGTCTCTCCTTTGGAAAGAATTAGAGATGTTCTTCATAATGATCACAGCTATGTTAGCCTTAGCTATATGGGTTGTATTCTGCCAAGGATATAATAGCCAACCAGCTTTTAGGATATAACAGTCGACCAGCTTCCAAAGCTTCAGGGCATCTTCCACATGCTCAAACTGTCATGCAGCTCAAGCTGAGCTGATTAAAGGACAAGTTTAGATGCAAAGCCCTTCAGAGCTTTACTGCCTCCAAAGAGTAAGCACCCCTGTGCCATTTGAAGATCGATAGGTGGTTTCTGCATTCTTTTGCTGGGCAGATAAGTTCTCTTTGGGGAAGACTTCCGTTTTCTTAAATTTATTGTAGTTTTATTACTTTCCTGTTCAGAAAAAATATTTTAAAGCTAAGATTGTTGTGTTGTTATGGACTGTCTTGAGACTGTAACATTCTTTTAAATGAAGCACTTTTTTTTTTCTGTCAGTTTAAAAGTAGTGTAAACTAACTGAAAATATATTTTCTGTGGAGAAATTGTGCTTGATTTTCCATCGTGCGGCTGTCATGGTGTTTCAAAATCCTTTTTCTTTGTTTTATGTGTCAAAAAAGTAACTTTTGTGGACTGGTAGTTTTACTGGCATTTGCTGCTTGTCTTCCATGGGAAAGAGGTTATATTTTTGGCTTGACCATGAACAGATTGCCAAGCACACAGTCGGTCCTTCTTTCAGCCACAAAAAGAAAGTTAAACAAACAGTCTTTGCCGCCATAAGAGACTAGCAATTTTCCTCAGCTGCTGGTGGATGTCTTTGCTGTGGCTATGTGTTGTACCTCAGACCACTCATCTTTTATTCTGGATCCCTCTGGTGTAGCACCTACAGCCACTATGGACTAGGGGGTTAGCCATATCCTCCCCAGCTGTTGGCATCCTCTCAGTGGGCAAGGGAAGGCCTGGGAGATGGAACAGGAAGATGTCCCTGGTGTGTCAGAATGCCATGCACATCTCTGGGGAAGTCGCAGCTCACATTAGTAACATGGTTGGCCTCATTTTTCCTGTCAAAAAAGGAACACAAAAACAAACATGTATCTACTTCTCAAATTACTTTTGATATGACTAGTTTACTGGGACTGGCTCAGGGTTTAGGTGAGACTATTGATCCTTCTTGTAAAGTAGTTTTTGATAAAAGAAAAATGGATTCATCTTTTCCCGAAGAGATTCAAGAGTCTGAATCTGGACAGTAAAATGCAGGGATGGATTCAAGATTTTGCCCTCAGATTTTTGATTCAAACTCAGAGAAGAGTTCAGCTTCTAATTCTCCCTGTTGGGGTTTCTCTTTCTTTGAGACTATTCCTAGAATATCCCATTGTTTTCAGTGGGAGAACACTAAGGTTTCTCATCCCTCAGAAAATATTATGAGTTGTTACAGAAAAATTTTCCAGAATTCACACCCGTTCCTCCTCTGTTGTATGTTTTAGGGGATGAGTGAGTGTCTTACTGCCTACAGTTTTCCTGATAGCCAGCTGGCTGTCCCCAAAAAGGCAGATAGGATATATAAAGTTCCTAGGTCTTTTACATTTTTATACACTATTCTCAAACCTGATGCTGCAGTTATAGCCTTATTTATCTCCACTGCTGCTATGCAGTTATTTAATTCCAGTCCCGTTCTTTCTAATAAGGATGAGAAAATTACTGATAGGTATGGGAAAAAGTGTATACTACTTTGATTTTCAGAATTTTAAATTTTTGGGCTCACATGTTAAAGTTTGTTTTGACAGATTCTGAAAGTATGAGGAATGTTTTATATACAGTTTCTTCTTGTAAAGAAAAATCTACTTTAAATAATTTCTTCTACTGCACAGGTCATTACTCATTGTTTGTAGAGTGTGTGTATCACTTTGTTGATACTTCTTCCAGGGCTATGACCACTGTTACTGTTTAAAGGAGGTTTGTTTGGCTGCATTTTCAGAGTCTCTTAAATCCTCCATGGATAGAGATTTAGTGTTTGGTGCCTCTCCTGCAGTGGTGATCAAGAATTGTAATTAAAGGGGCAGACTCTAAGATTTTTCATCCTGCCTTTTCCAAATTGCCCAAAGGGATTTTTTCTCCACATCCAATTTTGACCAAAACATTATCAATAGTCTCGACAAAGTTCAGATAAACAGATGTTTAAGAAGTGACAATGGGGTTCCAAAAAGAATCTCAGGCCTATCAAAACTAAGGACAGTCCAACAAGTCTGAATGACTATTCAAGAGGCCTTGTTGACCCCCTCCCACCCTGGTCCCTTTTCTCATCCAGAAAATGTGTATCTCCATTTTCTCTTTGGTAACAGATTGTTACAGACAAATGGGTTCTGAAAATCATTCATCAGCATTACAGATAGCAGTGGGAGAAAATTCCTCCTTTCCAGGAGGTCATTCCTCATCTTGAAGATCAGACTCTTTTGTTCCCAACTATTCCTCATCACCTCTTCCTCCTTCCCAAGTGGGGAAGGGGTTTTATTCAAGGATGTTCCCAGTGCCAAAGAAAGAAAATGCTTGGAAACCAGTTCTGGGCGTTTCTTTCCTAAACCTGTTTGTGATATTGTCCAAATTCAAAATGATGTCACATCGTAACGTGTTACCTCTTCTTCCTCTTTTAAGTTACCTGGAAACAGTAGACTTAATTGATTCTTATCATCACATCCCTATTCTTCCACAGTTCAGATGTTTCTTGAGGTTTTGTGTGTCTGGATTGTATTATCAATTCCCAGCTTTACCCGTTGGTCTATCCACTGCACCAAGAGTGTTCACAAAGTGTCTAGCTCCAATTATAGGTCATTGCATGCTACAGGGTATCCACATTTTTCCATATTTAGATAACTTGCTTATCTTTTCAGTGATTTTTTTTCAAAATGTCAGGCATCTTTCTCTTGGTTGAGAGATCTTTTGCACAAGCTGGAATTCCAAGAGAACATTCATGAGTCTCTCTTGACTTCCTTACACAGAATTGTGCTCCTGGGATGTGAACTAGACACCTTTGTTCAAAAAGCTTTTCTTCCACAGGAAAAATAGATCTTTATTTGGAACTATTTTAAGATTTTCCATTCAGACTTCATTCACCACGAGGGTATACCTCTGGATTTTGGGTCTCATGGCATCTACGATTCTCATGATACCCCTGGCAAGACTCCACATGAGAAAGATATAGTGGTATTTAAAATCTCTTTGATGACAGCATTGGCACCCTTTATCTTTTCAGATGTCAGTACTGGGGTTTGTAAGACAGAAGATAAATCTGTTGGTGGGGACAACAGATATTATTAAATCCAGGTCTCCCCTTCTCCATCCCTTCACCACAGACACTTCAGACTTTGTTCGGGGAGCTGTTTCAGGAGGGATAAAAGTACTCTCAACTCTTAGAACCATCTTTGATTCCCAGGACCTCTTTAAGTGGTTGCAGACTATACCACAGTCATATAATACATCAACAGGCAAAGGGGGGACCAGATCATACACCCTTTGCAGACTAGCCATGTCAGCTTGCTATAGCTTTACAGCACAGTCTCACTGTAGAGGCATCCTACATTCCTTCAGAGCAAAATTGTGTGGCAGACAAACTTAGCAGGACTAGCGTAGACTCTCATGAATGGAAATTAGATAAAGGGGGTCTTCCAAAATTTGATCCATCTGTGGGGAGTTCCTCAAGTAGACCTTTTTGCCTCCTCTCTAAACAATCAACTTGCAAAATTCTGTTCTAGAACTCCATGCAAGAATGCCTGGAAGACAGCTGCATTTTCTTTTGACAGGAGTGTTCATGTATGCTTTTCCACCCTTTCCATTAATATCTAGGGTTCTTTTGAAGATTCAGAATCAACCCCCCAAGGTCATTGTGGTGATCCTTTCTGGCCCAGGTAACTGTGGTTCTCCCTTCTTATGGAAATGGCCAGAGACAATTACTGTAAGCTTCCTCATAGAATGGATCTTCTCACACATGAACAGGGGTGTTTGATATATCATAACATCAGTTATCTTCAGTTGACTGCCTGGATGATAGTCTGTTAATTCCTTGTAGGCACCTGTTTTCTGAGGATATGCAGCAGATACTTTTAGAGGCAAGAAAGCTTGTTACTAGCAAATCATATATTAACAACTGGAAAATATTTTCTAATTGATGCCAACAACATAACCAGCACCCATTTTCAGCTAGTTGTTCTCTGGTTTTACAATATTTGTGTCAGTTACTATTCTATGGCCTTACGTGTTCCTCTGTCAATGTTCTTTTCTTGACTTTATCACCATGTCTGTCCATGGATCCTCCTTTTTCAAAGCAGTCTCATTTCAAAATGATCTTGAAAGGACTTTTAAGTAAGAGGTCTCTAAATAAACCGGTGGCCCCTCCTTGGGATCTTAATTTTTTTGTGTTATAGAAGCCAACATTTGCTCCATTTGAACCAGCAAATCTGGCTGACTTGAGATTTGTAACAAAGAAAACAGTTTTACTGATTGCTCTGACCACTGCATGAAGGGTATCTGAATTGCAATTTGTTATGGTGAGTCAGCTCTACCTCATTATCCGCAGGGACAGGGTTTCTTTGAAAAGTAATCCTTTTATGCCTAAGGTGGCTTCCAGGTTTACTTTAAGTCATACTGTCCATCTCCCTGTTTTCTTCCCTGATCCCAAAATGAAGGAGAAAGGATATTCCATACGCACCTTGGATATCCACATACAATTCATGTATTATCTTGACAGAACCAAATCTTTTTAGATCTTTGGTTTAATTATTCATTTCTTGTGAAGGTAAGGTGAAGGGACAACCTGTGTAAAAACAGACTATTTCCAAATTTTTTTTGAGACTATTAACTTTTGTTATACCAGCCATGATAAATCTGTTCAAGGCCCACTCTACCAGGGCCTTGGTTTCATCTATGGCTTTTGGAAAGGGTTGGATTCTAGAAGTATCCTAGAAGTTGGTACTTGATCCTTTTTACATACTTTTGTAAAGCACTGTAAGCTTGATTCCTTCTCTAGGTCTAGATAAATCTTTGTTTGGACCATTCTCCAGGGGCTCCTGGACCCCTCTCCTACCACTTCCCAAGTATAGTTAACTGCAGTAATCTACTTACATAGTAAAGGCTACAGCAGCACTGATCAATATGAGGAACATAGCACAGTTGTGCAAGTTGAATTTACCATAACAGTAGATGTTCAAATGATCACTCTTGCAGTAGCCACTCCTTCCTTCCATCCATATTGATTTTTGGTGTGTTTTTTATGCTGAGGTGTGTTGTGTGTTATTCCTAGTATTGTTCTTTCAGGGCTCAACTTCCATCTCTGTGTTTGCAAAAAAGCTCTGAAGGGCTTTGCACCCAAACTTGTCTTTTAGTCAGCTCATCTCAAGCTACCCAACAGTCTGGGGATGTGGAAGTTGTCCAGAAGCTTTAGCAACTGGCAGGCTGGTAAATCCATGACAGGATATAATCAATATAGCTAAGGCTAATGCAGCAGTGATCATTTGAACATCTACTGTTATAGTAAGTTCAATTTACACAACTGTACTGTTTTTACTCCAGAATTTTGCTGGTTCCCAAAAACATGCTGTCGTGGAGACTGGTGTTGCACCTTTCCTTTCAAAATGCTTTTGTAAAGGTTCCCAAGTTGAGGTTACTCACCCTGCAGACAATGCTTCCTTTGTCGGCAGACCACTGGTTCATTGTGACCTTGGGCTTGTAGAATATACATCATCATATCCCCATTGATCATCTCTAAGATATTTCTGAAATTTGTTTTGTCTGGTTCATTATCAGTTTTTCTTTATTGCCTTTTAGGCTAGCCCCAGGCACCTTGAGTGCTTATGAAATGCCTTGCTGTGGTAGTGGCTCACTGTTGGTCTCTGGGCATTCAAATTTTCCTTACTTGGACAACTTGCTGATATGTGCAGAGTCTGCATCCAAGTGTTTGGAATTGCTATAGATGGTCTAGATCTTACTTTCCAAACTAGGGTTCAAATGAAACTCCAGAAGTCATGTCTGACACCTTCACAAAGATGGATCTTTCTGGGGTGCTTAATTGACTTCAACAAAAGAATGGGTTTGCTTACTAAAGGTAAGCCCTTTTCTTATGTGTTTCTCAAAAACTTCGGCTAGAGAATTTCTAATTCTTGGACTGATGGTGTCCATAATTCTCATGATATCATTGGTCTATCTCCTCATGAGAAAAAAATCATTGGCATGTCTGAAATTGTTGCACCAAGTACCCAGGTTCCCTGAAATAACAGTAACCAGTGCTGCTCTTCATCAGATGGGAGTTACTGTGGTGGAGAGTGCAGCTGAGTCTCAACCCAGGATTCCCTTTTTCCCCACCAGTGCTGGCCCAATGTGTCCAGACAGATTTGTCTGACTTTGCTTTGGGAACTGAGTCGGTTGAGGTGCAAGTGCTAGCCACTTGGGGACACAAGGAAATGTTGGCAGTGATTCATGCCTTGAACATCCTTCACCAACTATGGTCTGTGGATCCTCTTCTGGTGGTTATGGACAACTGCATAGTAATGTAGTACCTCAACAAACAAGGGAGTGCAAGGTCATACCTTCTTTGCCTGTTTGCAATGATGGCCTGGGAGCTAGCGTTACAACATTTTCTGACTCTTCAGACATCATACATACATCTAGTCACAGCAGAAGATTCTGCCACACAGACTAAGGAGATCCTGGGCAGACCTGCAAGAGTGGCATTTCAAGCCAGTGGTGCTCTATGATCTAGTCCAGATGTGGAAAATGCCTCAGTTAGATCTGTTCACCTCCTTTCAAAACAGACAGTTGGACAAATTCTGTTTCAGACATCTTGCAACTATGCTTGGAGGACAGACATATTCTCATTCTCCTGGATGGGAATGTTCCTGTATGTGTTTTCACCCATTCCACTGATTCAAAAGGTACTTCTGAATGTTCAGAAAGAAATGAGAAAGGTCATTGTGATGACCCTCTATTGGCCCAGGTATTCTTGGTTCTCCCTTTTAATGGTATTAGCCAAGGGCAATTGCCACAGACTTTCTAACACTGGCTTTGCTTACCCAGTCCCTGGGGTGACTGGTGCACACCAGTTTGGAGCAACTTCAACTGACAGCCTGGATGATTCAGTCTTGACTGTGTTTACCAGTTTGTTTCATGAATATGTGCACCAGGTTTTAATGGAGGCCAGAAGACCTGCTACTAGAAAATCTTATGTTTACAAATGGATGAGGTTTTGGAAGTTGTGCCTGAATGGGAACAGAGGATCCATTGAGGTTAATATCCCTCTCGTGTTCAAATATTTGTGTGAACTACTTCAGGATGGCTTATCGTATGCATTCATTATGGTGCGTTTAGTAGCCATTTCTACCTGTATGCCAATAGATCCCCTATTTTTTCTTCTCTTTTGGTAAAACAGTTCATGAAAGGAGTTTAGCATATGGGGCCCTCTCACAAGGAAATTCCTACTTTGTGGCATCTCAGCAATGTTCCTAAAATAGTGCCCTTAGCACCTCTGAATCAGCATTTCAAGCTGATCTAAAGTTCTTAATGTGCAAAATGTTTTGCTTATTGCTGTGACATCTGAAGTTGAGTTTCTGTGCTGTAAGCTGTCATGGTGAGTCAGATTTTCTACAGTGACAGGGCTGTCCTGTGCATGCATTAATCATTCTTTCTTGTTGAATGTAGTTTTAGATTTCACTTTCATTTGGCTAATTTCCCTGTGTTCTTTGTAAAACCAAATAATAAGGGAGAGAGGATACTTCATATCTTGGATGTGCATCAGCAGCTCAGGCACTACCTTGACAGAATGAATCCCTGTGGAAGGACGAAAGGCTTTTTATTCCTTTCATAGAGGCAAAGAAAGGTCAACCTGTTTATAAGCAAACTGTTACATGGTGGTTGTCCTCTGATATTGTTTTTCACCATGGCAAGGCGAATTCAGACAAGGTAAAGGCACATTCCACCAGTGCCTCAACCTCTTCTGTGGCATATTGGAAAGGAGTGAACCTAGAAGTATTCTAGAGGCAGCAACTTCGTCCTCTGCAAACTAGGATCCATAGAGGTGTCCCCAAATGATGTGGACATCTTTCAGAAGGGCCTCACTGAGACAGATGCTTGGTGTCAGAGCATTGGCCTCAAGCTCATTGCCAAAAAGTGCATTGTAATTCCCTTTAGTAAAAACTCTGTACTCATAAATTACCACATAGGTGGCAGTCTACTTAACCCCCCAAAGTGTGATAAGAGACCTTGGGACCCAGGTGGAGAGTAGTCTCTCCTTTGATAATCACATTGCCACAATGGTCAGGAAATCCTTCTACATGGCACACCTCATCATGAAAGGGTTCTCATTCAGGAAAAAAGAGGTCATTGTTCCCCTCTACTCATCACTCATTAGACCTATTATAGAGTACAACGCCCCTATTGGAATGTACCTCACAAGACACCTACAACAGCTGGAAAGGCCCCAGAAGTACCTCACAAAGAAGATTACTGGACTCAAACAGATGCCCTATGCTGACCGTCTCATAAAACTCCAGCTTTACTCTGTAGCATATTGCCTACTCTGAGGTGATCTCTGCCTAACATACAAAGCTATGTCAAACCCAGAGCTGTTGGACATGCTCCACCTAAAGAAATCCCAATCCCTCATAGCTACACGCTCTAGGGACCTGAACCTTGTCACCACAATAAACAAAAAATGCTGGAAGGATACATTCCTGTCCCAGAGATTTCCCATACTCTGGAACAAGCTACCCATCTATATCAAATAAGGTTCCTTATTAGCACTCTTCAAGAAAAATCTTGATGAGTGGATGAAAGATAGGAAATTCACCCTGGGGATCACTTCTGTGGCTCTGCTCGACAGGGGCACAGGAAAATAACTTTCTTGGGGTGTGTGTGTGTGTGTGTGTGTGTGTGTGTGTGTGTGTGTGTGTGTGTGTGTGTGTGTGTGTGTGTGTGTGTGCAGGTATTCCTTTTAATTTAGAATAGTAGGTATTTGCAAAGCTTGCATTTTCGTTTACTTTTCCTTCTAGACCCTAGAAAACTGAAAGTGTCCTGTCTTTGAGTTTGAAGCGCAGTCCCGGTCCTCCCAGGTGATTGTTTCTTCTAATTCACAGAGAGACAGTGTTGGGAGGAGCTCTGAGCTTTGATAGACTGCCAGAGGAAGGGTAATAGGGCACTACTACAAATATGCCAGTAAGACAGTGTGTTCAGTGGACATCTATTATTACAGGTAAGTAGAATTTAAACAACTGTACTTTTCCTTCAGGTGTGTAGCTTAGTGAACACATGATGTCATGTGTGAGTAACTCTAAAAGAAAATTGACCATGATTGACTAGATAGAAAAGTAAGCAAGCAAGCAAATAAGTCTGCACTTTCTTAAAAGTTCAGCTTGTTTGTAGTGATGCTAGCAGTTCACAGCTTTCCCACTTTTTGGAGCAGATCACATGACTGTGAGAATCTCTGCTCTCCTACCATATATGGGGACTCAACCTAGTCACTGCTGCAGGTTCTTGCTCTGGTGAAAACCATGGGCTTGTCATTTGTGGGTAATACAACTATGCAGAGTGAAGTTATGTTAATGGGTTTACTTGATTGTATATGTGAGTGTGTGTGTTTTTAGTTTCTTGCTGTTGAGTGTCCTGGAAATCTAATCTAGAATAAGCAAAAATGATGTTACACATGATTCGTTAGCAGGTCTGTGGCATGCTGAGGAGCTCAGTTATCATTCTTGCTGACTATTCCATTGAATTGGCATCATCAAAGTTTCAATAATACAGGGGGTTCTAGAATAACTGAGTATGGAGAAGAAGCACGCCAAAAGGGGCAAATAAGAAAATACCTGACAAAAATAATTGTGCTGCATTTTTATGATCCTGTACCTCTTCTCTTCTTTGGATGTGTCATAACTGATTGTATTTAAAAGTCCTTATAAAGTTTGACTCAGTATTGTAACAGTTAAAACTAACAAATACAAACAAGATAACATTTTTTTCTTTTTTTTTAAGTTTCGATTTGCAGATAAATGGGACATTTTACTTATTATTATTGGAATCATAGCAGCCGTGGGAAATGGAACCTGTTTACCACTAATGACCATTGTGTTTGGTGAGATGAGTGACAGTTTTGTTGCTGGTGCTCAGTGCTTTGATAATGCAAGTGAGTACATAATATCTGTTCATTTTATACAAAATATATATATATATATATATATATATATATATATATATATATATATATATATATATACATTTTTACCTGTTGTTATTTTCTTGTGTTGCTAAGCAGTCATGCTGCATATAAAGTTCAGTAACAAACTTGAATTTTGTGGGTGGAGTCACCAGCACCCAGTATGTTTCCATGCATTTATATGCAGTAACAGGTTAGATGTTTCTTAATATGATGCTGATGCTGATGGTGTAACTATCTCTGCCATATTTTCCATGACTAAATATTGACATAGTAGTATGGTAGCTTTATTGAAGCCTGGTTATTCGAAGCTTATTCCTCAAACATTCTATATAGGTCGCAGTTTCTCAAATATAAAACCAGTCACTGCATGAACTTCCCAGCTGTCATGTCTTTGCTTCAAAGACAGTGGCAGTCTTAGCGTGACAGTGTAATATGAGGGGTGTGGGCACAACCATCCCATGTCCCTTATGAAGACAAAATGTGACATGGATGCAAAGCTTTAATCATAGTTATGCTTTTCTTTCCATCTTGTTGGAAAAAAGGTAGACCTTTGTTGGATATAGAAGCTTTTGAATAGATAGTGTCATCGGTGATAAATCTGGAAAAGATTTTCCTCCTAGTTTATATAACACCTCCTGTTTGTCTCCCAAGGAGTTGTGCAGTAAAATGCCAAAGGGAAGTAATGATCAGAGCTACAGGAGAGTGTGCTCAATATACTATGCCATGGACTGCACACCTAGTCTGTTCAACTACTTAGCAAAGAATTGGCTATGATGAGTCATTACAGTTTTTTGTTTCCTCATCTTTTTGTAAGCTGGTGAGGCCTGTGTTGCTCCTTTGGTATCAGTTCATATGGTTTTCAACCTTGAAGAAGAGGCCTTCTGTCCAAGTAATCAACTTCTGTACAACTCTTTTTGGGTCTTGGAGAGAAACAGAAGTTATGTTTTGTGTTTAATATTCATTGCTCATACTATATCTGTGCACTTTACTACTGTTTGGGAACAGCTAAGAGCCATTCAATACTCTTTGAAGCTCTTTTGATTCTACTGTGCCTTTCAATGTCCTCCCACAACTTGCCTTGTAAAGTATTACTGGGAAAGTATAATACCTTGCAGCGGTTCTGTATGTCGTGCTGGTATTTTCTGAATAGATTTAAAAACGTATGGTCCATAATTTTTCCTGACCTACCTTTCCCAGTCTTCTAAATAATTCCATCTCACAAGGTTGGAAAACTTTGTATGGGGCAGGACTGTGTTCTGTTATAGCAACAGGGTGCCACTTGTATACCTTGCAGTTGGCAGAAGTAAAAAAAATCAAGTTGATATACGTTTTAGGTGTTCAGAGCACATGGTGCTGTTATACAGTCACTCCTAGAGGGCATTTAACATTACACAGGTGTACAAGCCTAAGGAAGGAACAAGACACAAGTGTGAGACCCATAACTATTAGTCATGCAACTCAAACACCAAACTGCAAAGAAGGAGATGTCCAAGATAGCAGTGTCTTAAGGTGATTCCCTCACTCTGATACACAATAGGTTGATGCCATTTGGTCAGCACAGACAGAGGACTGACAGGCATTCAATATCAGCAATCCTGGAGTGGAAGAATATTTCCTTTCCCTGGGTATTGTGCAATCTCAGAGTTAGTATATATAATTAGCAGGGAGTGTGGAGGAGAGGGTCGCAGGGAGGCTGGCCACCCTGCAAAAGTACTTGCTGTTGGTTTAGTTTGTTCTGGGGTAATCCCTGGAGCATGCATGTGGAGAATGTGTCAGTATTGGTGGGTTCAGCATTCGGATGTCGCTGGGCAATGTGTTGGGACACTTTACATTCGATACAGTGTACTAAACCCACATGCACACACACACACACACACATATATATATATATATATATATATATATATATATATATATATATGTGTGTGTGTGTATATATATATATATATATATATATATATATATATATATATATATATATACATATATATACACACACAGATGTGTGTGCACGTGTGTGTATGTATAAAGCAAATCCACTGAAGAAATGCTTTATATAATGATGTCACAACAAGTTTGATATTTGCTTTAATTACACACAGTAAAATCTCTCTCTTTTTTAAGCAGCAGTGCAATTTTAATTTAAAGTCCATAACATATGAATCCTTGGGACTCCTATTTTACCTGTGAGGTTTTCCTAAGTGTTTTAGACATCCCTTTGACTGTGCTGTCAATACAGAGATGCATCGATGATGGTACGTATGCGCTTGTTAATTTTCCACAGTATTCCTACATACTGAACATGTGGTGGTAATCTAATGTAAATTCCCTGAGACAAGTCTGCTGCTTGCAAGAATGCGGTAGAATGGGGTTTCCATTATATTTAATAAGTTACTGCCAAGAGAAGAGTAAGAGAGTCAGAGAAGGTAGTTGGATAGTCTTTCAGAATTTGTTTTATGTCCGTCTCTTCACACCTGCTGGGTTTGAGCATTAATGTACAGGAAGTCTGTCTTAGAATTGAGCATTAATGTACAGGAAGTCTCTCTTAGAATTCTCTCCGATTTTGTAGCAATGCATTGTTGTTGGCATCTTTTATTTCCATGAACAATCGTTGTAGTAGTTGTTGAACTCATCCTGCTTGGCAGAACAAATGGTTTGGTATGATGGTTAAGTCCTTTACCTCACACATGCAAGATGGGTTTGATTCAATCCTCTGGCTGTCGGTTAGGCTTATAACATAGTCTGCAGAATGGTAGCCTGTTATTTACCTAGTAACTTAAACGCCCTGAACCTCAAACACATCATCTGAATTTAGATTTTGTTTAGCATTTCCTTCTTGTCCAGTGAAAGTTTTCAGAACACACCATAACCTGACTCACTAATGCCGGAAATAGCTTCAGATAGTGTAGGCTATATCATTTCTTGGGGTCTATATTATAAAACCGAAAATACTTTACCACAAATGCTCACATGAGCAAAAATGCCGGTAATCGAACTTGCTATTACACCCCCGCTAACTATATATATTCTAACTCCGAGGTCGCACTACAGTGAGGAAAGGGCAAATACCCTACTTCTCACTGTAACATGACCCCACAATCACAGTTTCGATCCCCGGCATTTTCGCTCATGTTAGCGTTCACGCTAAAGTCTTTTCATGCATCTAATATAGACCCCATTTCTTGAATTACCTGTTTTCTTTTCCTGCTTACGCAGTGGCAGTAGTTGTATGTAAAGTTCTAATGTGCATTTTATTTAGTTAAATTGCCATTAGACGGGGAATCACTATGGGACCATCAAATCATTTTTTTGCTTATAAAACACATACTACTGGTGTTGCTATTACATCTGCTGCTTGCATTAATTTTACAATTGACAGCTCAGTGCTTTCATAGGTAGCTACTAATATCTTCATTTTACACATTGTTACTTGCACTTTAGTGTTCTTGATTTCAGTGTATTCTTTAGAGCTAAAATCCAAATATCTCGTGACGGACATACACATTAGTGAAGAGCACTTTGTTTTGTTTACAAGAGGTATGCACTTTGTACCAGCACAACCATTTAATTTAGAAGCAGAGTTAATAGATCTCAAAATGTTCGTTAGACAGTTGAACTTTTTACTGCATTTTAAAGGACAACCCCATTCTGACTCAGCACTCTCAAGAAAGAGTACCTTCAACCCTCCAGTACACCCTACCACCAAAGTGTTTGAGGAGTTAGTGGAAAGAGAGATGAGGGTCATTAATACCAGAAAACCCGTCATGGCTTCCAACAACCTTGGTTCAAACGAGGCTAATTTAATTAAATTTCTTACTAAGGAGGGCTGTAGGGTGATGAAGCCAGATAAACGGGGTGGTTTGGTCTTGATGTATAACACGGATTATGACACACACATTCATTGCATGCTACAGGACTCCGAACAATATGACATAGTATCTAGAAATGAGTTACACATAGCATGCTCAAAAATAAACTGCATGTTGATGGATCATTTGCTGCAAGGTACTTTCAATGAAAAGTTATACAACTATTTATTTGTAGCCAAACCAAGAACCCCAGTGATTTTTGGTATTCCAAAAACCCACAAAGGGTTGGACCCATTGCAATTTAGACCAATAGTTTCTGGTAAAGGAGGTATCTTAGAACATTTAGGCAAATTTATAGATCATGTGCTCAAGGGATTTGTTACATCTTTGAAATACATTTGTAAAGACTCCTGGGACTTCCTTAAAGGCATAGGATTTCAATTGTATCATTCTGACCTTTTGATGGCAACTATTGACATTGTACAATTATTTCTGAGCATACCCCATTCAACAGGTTTGAGTTGGTTTAATGAGGTGTTGGCAAACAAGGCTAATCTTGGTGCAAATGTTTCCAGCTTACTGGTAGAACTTATGGAAATCGTGTTAAGTAACAATTTCTTTTGTTTCAATGGTGAAATTTATAAACAAAAGATGGGTGTGGCGATGGGTGCTCCGTGTGCTTCTACCTACGCGAACATTGTACTGCACAAATGGGAGCAGACTTTTATATTTGCGACGGCATGGGCGAAGCATATCAAACATTATGTTAGGTACCTGGACGACATATGCCTTTTATGGTGCAGAACAACAGAAGAGTTTCTGAATTTCATTGGTTACATCAACTCTACCACCTAATTTTTGGTTTTCACACATTCTGTCAGTGACCAAAGTTTAAATTATTTGGACATTACCCTGTTCAAAGACACTATCAACAACAGGTTTGGTTCAAAGGTATTTAGGAAACCAACATATTCCAACTCATACCTGCACTTTGAGAGCAGCCACCCTTTTTATCAAAAGAAAGGGATTGTTAAAGGGCAGCTCATACATGCATCCAGAATGACCAGCACTACAAAAAATTTTTTAGAAGAGGTGAACTTCTTGAAAGAGAGGTTTTACGAAAGAGGTTATCCTGTCACATTGGTCAACACTCTGGCCTTAGAAGTATGTACGCATAGGGAAGATAGATATCCACCTTTATTAGGGTCTACCACCACGTTAGTGGATGAGCTGAATACCAACCCCCAAAAGTTTGAGCAAAATATATACACACACACTTTTTCCAGTAATTCTAGGTTAATAGAGGAAGCAGTACTAAAGTTTTGGCCCGTACTTTCATTAAATGAAGGATTAACAGAGACGGTTTCAAAGCAACCCAAATTTGTTAGGCGAAGGGACACCAATTTGAAAGAATTGTTTGAAAGAAAGCATACAACAGAAACTGTTAACATTAGACGCAAGAAAGGAACATTTAAGTGTGGAATGTGTAAACAGTGCCCAAACATTTTCAATGGTGACACTTTACATATTCCATCAAGGAAATTTATATGTCGGGCAAGTGAGTATTTTAATTGCAACACGAAATATGTTGTTTATCTAGGTTTTTGTTTAAAATGCCAAGGCTTCTATGTAGGGAAAACAGAAAGGACATTAAAAAGAAGAATTTATGAACATTTATATGACATCACAAAGAAGAAGGAATCTAATGCTTTTTATAAGCATTCATTGTCCTGTCCCAACATGGAGCTTAGGTTTATTGTTTTAGAGCAGCTTAGAGGGGGTGATTGGGAGAGTAAACTGGAATATAAAGAGCTTATATGGCAACTAAGATTGGACGCTGCAAAATGGCCAGGGCTTAATGACAACATGAACTTGAGCAGTGTTTTGAAATTAAGAAGAGCCAAATTATAATAATACAACATAAAATTGGTATATTCACATACTTAATACACTCCCAAAGAATTGATTCATACATTTTTTATTATTTTGATTTTTTTATATTTATTCATTATTTTTTACTTACTTATTTATTTATTTTTTTCTTCATACTTATTTAGTATTCATTAGCATTCATTGTCTTGATCGCAATATGATTCATTTAATGTTTTATTGTTGTTGAACAATGTTTAGCAAGAAGTTTATGTTTCGAGCCTTTAAGTATATGAGGAATATTATGGCAAGGCTATTTAACTGGTTTTACATGTAGCCCTTTTAATACCAAGCACTTGCAGGTGATATTTTATCAATTAGTTTTTTAACTTAATTGATCACATGATTTTTTTTAGTATTTAAATAGGAGCAGTTGTTACATGGTGTTCATCTTGATAAAGCTCAGTATTGCAATGAGCGAAAGTGCTTGAGGGATTTGTTACTGTGTGGTTTTTATCCAATAAATTTGTTCGTTGAATTTCATCTACTAGATTTTCATTTACCTTCTTTCTGCTGTGGACTACATTTTTTTGGTTTCTTGGCTTCAGTTGGTCATTTGTGTTCATTTTACACATTGTTACTTGCACTTTAGTGTTCTTGATTTCGGTGTATTCATTAGAGCTAAAATCCAATTATCTGGTGCAGTGCGAATAACAGAAGACCAGGAACCAAATGGAAAACGCACCAAACAAGCCTGTATACGAACTCTGTTTATGGCAGTAAAAACACACCAAGATTAAGCGCTTTTGTCTTTTACATAGAAGACTTCATCAGAATAAAGCACACTGATTCAAGGACCGTTTTTATACCAGTACATGTTACATAATAGATAAAATTGAGCCAATGGTATTGTCAAAAAAGTCACATGTAAAATAAATTGGGGATGCAACTTCTAGAAAAAAACATTATTTTACAATGAGCAGATGCAGGCAAAGATGGGTAAAGACTTAGAAGATTTAAATACTAATATTGTGAATGACTTGCTGTTTTCACAGTATCAAGATTTTTATGAAAAAATTATTAACAGGGTAGAAAGGAAATGTAATGCATTGTTTTTAAAGAAAAAAAGAAAGTTAGAGAGGGATGTTAAACATTATCACACTAAATCTGCTTACCCTACCAGTAGGTTAACTGTGGAGAAATTTGTTCATGGCTCTGATGTGCACAGTAATTCTGCTGGTAATGACAGGGAAATGTCTGATGATATGTATAATGACCATGCTGAAGTGTATAATGAAATGGATGAAGGTGGTTCACAGGATTTTCAGCAACTAAGATGCTCAGAAAGGAGAGCAAGCAGAAATCAGGAGAGGAAATACACATAAGGCAGGATTCACGAAGGCTTGAATGGAGTCTAAGAGTAGTGTAAGACTCCATGCAGCTTTCGCGATCCAGGAACAGCCCTAAATTCCGTGTAAGAGACCAGCTAAAATGTCTCTTACACGGAGTGGGCGTGGATATGCTAATCACCCCGCTTGCAGCCCAAAGGCATGCAAATGAGGTAGATTAGCGATCCAGGAAGCCCAAAGCAGCCCGTGTAAGAGCCGTTTTAGCTGCAGAAATGTACTCAGTTGACAACTGAGTAAGTTTCTGCAAAAACCACAATGGAGCCATGTCAGCTCCAAATAAAGGGTGCATATGTGTCAGGCAGCATGCCAATGGCCAAATATGTGGCCATTGGCAAGGTACCCCAATGCAAATATGAAAAATAAATATGCCGGTGTTTAAACGCAGCGCAGCCCCGTGCAAATGGGCTGCACTGTATAAAACATACAAATGAAGGTTATAAACCCACAAATGTGGGTTTTATGCAGTACATGGATTTACAATGCAGGGACCAGCAGACCAAAAACAACATGGCCACCATTTAGTAGTTGCTAAGGGGGGAAGCTGAGTCTAAGAACGTAACTAAGCATTAGTAGGCAATCTGATGTAAATGAGTGTTAGGATACTGAATTCCACTGTCACATAGCAAATGAGCACATTCTGAGTAGTGTAAGAGATACATAAGGGGGAGGAATAGAGTAGGAGATAGGTGACATCACAGGGGGGAATGGTAGAAAGAAATGCAGTTCATTGGAGGTCAGTGTTACATGACAGATGTCAGACACATATCATGGAAATAGGAGTGCCACAACATAATCATGGGGAAGTCAAGAAATGGAAGGTGTACACTATTGCTTACACCAAAGTTTCTTGCTGGGCGTGCATGCGCATGTGTGCGCACCATGAAGCACGAGTAGGGCAGTGTGCTCACGTGTAAGGCAGAATGAGCATGTGGGAGCCTGTTGGCAGACTTGTAACACTGTTTGTGCTGGTGTGCGCGCGTTTTAACCCGAATAAGCAGATTCTGAACCGTGTAAGCATGTGTGCATGTGTGTAAGCCACTGTGAGCATGTTTCTGCTGGTATGCATGTTGCTCCCCCCTTAGGAAACAGAGAGGAAAAAGGAAGCAACATAATTAGTAGGAAGCTAGCAGGGAATACTGCTGGAGCTAGCAGGTGAAAACAATTAGAAGCAGGCAATTACACAGGCAGAATAGTAGCTCAGCCAAGCACTTAAAACTCTGCAAACAGCAGTGCAGGATGTTTCTCTCAAGAGACACTGCAAGACAGGAGTAAGCTATTAGAAGTGAAAACTGAAAAAGCTGAACTCAGAGCAGAAATGCTAGGGGCTGCCATAGCTGACATAAGGAGACATAGGCTACTTGCTGAGGGTGGTGACAATGCAGATGGTGCCAGACAACCCACAGTGAGGAGACGGAGAAGAGTGTACAGGCCCAGGGTCACCTACCATGGGTTACATGAGCTGGAGATAGTAGAGTGCTATAGAGTGGACAGAGAGCTCCTGCAGCAAATTGTCAAGCTGTGCAGGCCACGCCTCACACACAGAACCAACAGAGGGGAACCCATCCCAGTGGAAACCAAGGTATGTGTTGGCATAAGAATGCTAGCAACAGGTACCTTCCAGAGACCAACAGGTGATATGATGGGGATATCACAGGCATCAGCCTCCAGGGTACTGCACCAGTTCCTGGATGCCATGTCAGCACATGTCGGTGATCATGTATATTTCCCCAATGCCCGTGAGGTATTGGCCAGCAATATGCATCTCTTCCAGCAAATAGCGGAATACCCTGAGGTAGTGGGTGCAATAGACTGCACGCACATACGCATAAAAGCACCAGCCGGTGAGTGGGGTAGGGCCTACATTAAATGCAAGGGCTTCCCCTCCATCAACTGCCAGGTTGTGTGTGATGCCCAGGGCATAATAATGAATGTGTGTGCTGGCTGCCCTGGGAGCTACTATGATTCCCATATCTGGCATTTGACGCAGCTGTACCAGACATTTGCCAATGGGGACATCCCACATGGACACCTAGTGGGGGATGCAGGTTATGCACTGGAGCCGTGGCTGATGACACCCATCAGAAACGCACACACACCTGAACAGGAATGCCATAATGAGGCACACGCACAAACACGTAATGTAATAGAGCGTGTGTTTGGGCTGCTCAAGTCACGGTTCCAGTGTCTGGACACATCTGGTGGAGCCTTGCAGTACTCACCAACTACATGTACCCAAATTGTCATGGTATGTGCTATGCTACATAATATGATCTTGCGAAAACAGCTGCAGCAGGACCAGCATAGGGCCAGGCCAAACAGCCTCCCACCATTGCCAAGGCCATCACAGGCAGAGCGTGACTCGGAGGAGGAACAACCTGAGCCTGCCCCAGTAGGCAGAAGGAGGCATGCCCAGTATGCAGTGGCCTTGGCAAAGAGGCAACGCATAGCATATACACTGGCTCAGTAGGAACGCTGGGAATGATACCCCTCTCTGACTCACTCATATAATAACAGGGATGCCTAAAATGACATAACCTGCTCTCAAACAAGTACAGGGAGTGTAGTATGTGCATCCAACAGAGGCAGCCCTGCAGCACCACCTGAGGCATGAATGCCATGTGTTAAGCAATGTAACACCATGTAGTATATGCACACTTGATGACCCTGACTAACATCCTACCCTCACCAAGCATGATGCCACAATATGACGATGAGATGATCAATTGCAATAACTGGCAGTATTGCAGTTAGTCAAAGGGGATCCAATGTGTGCCAGCCTGGGATGACATGCTGAGCATGACATGATGCTCCACCTGCTAGGGGTGGCGTGCACCTATCAGTCCAGGCCTTATGGATACTGGCAAAGGCTGTTGTTACCCACAGCGTGCCCTGAATAGGTAAGGCTCAAAACACAAACCCACCTCCATAGGTATCACAAGGGATAAGAACCTAGATGTAATGCTACCCAATGCCAGAAGTCTAAACAGCAAGATGCATGCAGTCTAAACTCCCCCAGTATGGAGAATGTTGATATCTGTCCTGTAACAGAAAACTGGGTCAAGGCTCACAACAGCAGCCTAACACTACCAGGTTACACCTCATACTGTGCTGTACAGCTTCAAAACATGGAACAAGCTACAAAAGGAGGGTGACTAGCAATAATTGTCAAGGATAACCACACCCCCATGTTGGTACCACAACAAGAAGCAGCATGGACTAGCCATGGTCAAGTAACAGTGGCTAAAACTGCCTCCCAGTTTATAGCCTGCTACAGACCACCGTCCTAACACCAGGAACTGCACCTGGCCTATGTTGGAATACATGAATATATCAAGCCCTCCAAACCACATTATATTGGGTGACTGAAAATACCCAGACATAGACTGGGAGCATTATACTAGCTCCAACACTGTAGGACAAAAGTTCCTAGAATCCATAAACCAAAATGCCCAGGAACACCGTACCACTCCCACAAGAGGGGTAAGCATACTTGATGTGATAATCAGCAACATGGTTACTGGATGGAAAGATGAGAAGTGTATCCCTCACTGGTAAGACCAGACCATAGAGTAATCACACTGGATATACACACCCTGACCACAGTCCCTGGCTGAAAACCACAGTGAAAAACATGTGTAAAGCAAAAGTTGCACTCCTCCAAACTGATGTGGAATCCATTAAAGGCCCTGTGCAGGTGCAAAATATGGGCCACACCTCAGAACCTGTTATACAGGCATTCCATGAACACTGCCAGGAATGCTTGGATTATGCAATCCCAAATAAAACCAAGACATAATGCCATACACGTAGGCATCTGGCATGGTGGACTCCAGCCATTACCAAACCATGCAAGAGAATGAGGAAGCTACTACATGATAGAGCAAACATAAAAAGGGAAGTAATCACTGATCAGTAGTATGGCAATAAAATATGTCCACACATACAATCCACTAAGGCCAGCTACAACAAGTTGAATCTGTGAAACTTGAGGCAATGTTACACCTGCCCCAAGTACACAGACAACCCTCAACTCCCCCCAAGAAATACAAATATATGTGAGAGATGCAACCATTTATCCAAACTGGAGGCTGAGCTCCCTCAACTCAGTACTGTCAAAACTAGTCAGGAGGAGAAGGTAACCACACACACCACAAACCCAGTCCCACATAGACCTATCACAACTGCAAACCAAAGACATAAACACAGAAAAACATTCCCGGAGGCCCTAATTACAAACACACCACACCAACAGAGGCCTCCAAAGTAGACACCCAAGCAACCACAACCTCCAAACATAGCACATGCAACACATAGTACACAAAGCTGGTGTGCCAAACAGTCACAGGCCAGAAGGAGAAACAACATGCTTGATACAGTTGTAATAGGTGACTCCATAGTCAGACACACTGCTGTCCTGCTCACCAGACTGAACAAGGGCAAGGGTACAGTAAGCTGCCTGTAGGCTGCTACAATATGCCACATAACACAAGTATGCAGGTCACCCCAAAGCAAGTAGAAATATGATGCAGTCATTGTCCATGCTGGCGTGAATGACCTGAGATGTACCTCCCCGGACTACATGAAAAGAGACGTAGATGAGCTCTCCGATTATGTAGTCCAGGCCGGTATGACACTGACCATTTGCAGCCTCCTACCCTCACCAAGAATGATGCCACAGTACAAACACAGAATGATCAGCTTTAACAAGTGGCACAATTACTGGTGTCATTCCAAGGGGATCCAATGTCTGTCTGCTTGGGATGTCATGCTTGACAAGCCACGCTGCTTCCACGGATGGCTTGCACCTGTTACCCCTGGGCGTCTGGATATTGGATAAGGCTTTTGCCACCTCCATAGAGCCTTTCGTAGGCAAGGCTGAAAAGACTAACCAACCACCCTAGAAAACATAAGTGGAAAGAAACATAAGGGTAATGCTGACCAATGCCAGACATGTAAACCTCAATATGCATGCTCCCGAGGCCCTCCCCAGTATGGAGAACATTGATGTCCGTGCAGTGACAGAAACCTGCCGCAAGCCTCCTGACAGCACACCAGCACTACCAGGTTATACCTCATATCATGCATTATGGCCCCAAAACCTGGACCAAAACATAAAAGGAGGGGGAGTATCCATATTCAGCACAGACACCCATACGTCCAGGTAACTGACAATGCACGAAGCATCGGAGACCACCCATGTGCAACTAACCGTAGGCAGAACTGCTGTACAGTCTGTAGCATGCTACAGACCACACTCTCACACACAGGAACCCCACCCAGCTGTCCTGAAGACACTGGACAGTATGAATGTCCCACCAAATACCAAACAAGATACTCACAAATTACCACATAGGTGGTAAACCATTATGTATGGAAGGAGTAACCAGGGACCTAGGGACACAAGTGGACAGTAACCTGTTATGTGACACTCACATTGCCAACGTGGCTAGGAAGACTGTCTATATTGGACACCATATCATGAAAGGATTCACATCTACGTCAACAGAGGTCATTGTGCCCCTATACTGTTCTCTTATCAGACCCATAATCTAGTACAATGCCTCATTTGGGATGTACCTTACCTGACACCTGCAGCAGTTAGAAAGACCTCAAAGGTACCTCACCAAGAGGATAAAGGGTCTCAAATATATGTCATATGCTGCCTGGCTGTAGACACCCCAGCTGAATGCAGTCACATACTGCCTACACAGAGGCGTTGTATGCCTGTTGTACAAGGCCATGTCCAACACAGGAGTAATGGACATGCTCCACCCCAGAAAACCCAAAGACATCGAAGTTGTGAGAGTGAGAGATGTCAACCTCAACACATAATGAAATAGGATGTGCTGGAGGGACAGATACATAACCCAGAGGCTCCCTACACCCAGGAACAGAATCCCACTCCATGTTAGGCAGAGCCCCTCACTGACATTCTTCAACAGGAATCTTGCCAAGTGGATGGATGATCGTAGATGTACACTGGGGGTCTTCACTGTGTCACGTCCAGACAGAGGCACAGTAAAGTAAATCAGAAATGGCCATAATATTCACATAGCAAGGGGTGGCGAAAGCCACACACACTCTGGCTAGGCTTATAAATGCCCTAGGGTGGATAGTCTAGTATGAACCTATGAACCTATGAAGATACAAATTGTACAGGACACTAAGGATAATCGCAAGGCTTTCTTAACTGATGGTAGGAACCTTGTTGGGAATTCACAGATATGCTCTGAATCACTCAAATATTACAAACAACATACCAAACACACACACATATTGCCAACATCCAACCTGACAGGTGCAGTGCAAACCCCCCCCCCCCCAGAATGCAAAATATCTATCCCAGCAGACTGCTGGCCCCCTGACATTGCAGATGCTGAGTTAACAGCCAGCATCTACAAAGCAAAACACACAGCAGCAATGGTATGAGATGGTGTCCTGGGCTGAGTCTAACATGGACTCCAAGAAGAATGGAATGCCAAATCACACTACTGCTCAATGTCAGCCTTACCAGAGGATATTTACCCAAAGAGCAGTGTACAACAACAGTGGTCCTTCTCAACAAAGATGTTGCCTGAATGGATACTGCAAACTACTACCCCAGAATCCTGACAAGCTTGGTCTGCACAGCTACGGAAAGGATCAGCATGTACCGCAGACATAAAGATATTGGGGACCTACTGACACCGGACCCTACCCAGTGTGGCTTTCTTAAGTGCAGATCCTGCCCCTTAAACATGTTTGACTCATTTGAAACAGTCATTAAGGTCATTGATGAGGGCAATGTGGTCCACACAGCATAGCTGGACCTTGCAAAGGCTTCCATACAATACCCCATGTGTTAATTATAGATAAGCTCACCAGCTTAAATATAAACCCCTATGTCAGTAGAGGGGTTGCAAACCAGACCAAGGACAGAACTTACATGGTCAGACATGCTGCAGCCATGTCAGACTACAAACCAGATATAACTAGCATCCCACAAGGCTTGGTCCTGGGACCTCCCTCGTTTGGCATATATGTCCCATAGGTACAGGCCAACATGGAAGGACAGTGTCTGAACATGTTTGCAGAGGACTACAAACTGGTCACCATATCTGACCCTCCAGCTGACACAAGCATCCCACAAATGGCCACATAGAAACAGACAACTGGTGCCATAGCCATGTTAGCAAGCTAATTGCAGAAAAGTGTATAGTCAACCCCTGTGGATATACAGTAAGTGCCCACCAATTACCACATAGGTGTTAACCCATTAAGTACTTAACATGCAATGAGAGACCTGGGGACACAAGTTGATAGATATTCTGCATTGGACAAGCATGTGGCTGTAGTGGTTACAGAAACATACCATATACCCACCTAATCATGAAGGTTGTCAGATCTAGATAAGGGGAGGTCATTGTGGCTCTGCAGTCATCCTTCATCAGCGTTACAATTGACTACAATAGCCCCTGTGGGATGTACCTCAGCAGACACCTCCATCAACTGTAAAGTCCCCAAAAGTACCTCACCAGGAGTATCAAAGAGCTTGAACAGATGCCATGTGTTGCCTGATTAAACAACTGCAGCTCCACACACTGCCATACTGCCCACCCAGAGGCAAGCTGTGCCTGATGTATAAAGCCATGTCCAAGCTGGAATCAATGAACATGCTGCACCTTGTACAATCTGAATGGCAGTGAGCTATGCACATGAGAGACCTGAACCCCAAAACTGACATACATAGGACAAGCTGTACTGAATGATCCATAACACAGAAGCCACCCCCACTCTTGAGTAAACTCCCAGTACAGGTTAGCCAGAGAGTCACTCATCGACTCTCCTCAAGAGGAATCTTGATGAGTGGATGGGAGATGGTAGGTTTACCCTGGGTATCACTGTTATGTCACGGGTAGACGGAGGCACAGTATACCAACCATGACATATGTCATGGCAAACTCCACTTACAGTGTGTGTTGAAGGACAAACACACTCTCCGACTAGCATTAGAAATGGCCTAGGGCACATCGCTAGTGTTTGCCAATGTACACCTATGTTGTGGAATACACTACCAATGTTGGACAAGCCTGGTTTAAGTAGTTCATATCTGAACATAATGCAACATGGTCAGATGTGCACAACCGGCCCCTAACCAGGCTGTTGTGCTCACTATGAAAATGTAAAGCAGTGATAGGACTAAAGCCCAGGATACTGTCCACCACAGTGAAAGTACTGAACCAGTACACTATACGATACTACAGTGTTAGGTCAGTATGAAAGGATGTTGACAACTGTATGCAAAGTATCCCATGCAAACCCTGCAGGCACAGTATAATCCCTGTCGTGTTCAGACACAAAGCAGTTGGACAGTAACTACACAACATGACACACAACACACAACCATAAACGTGAGATATTGTTGAAGTTCACACTCATCCACAAATGTGATGGGCTGCAGAGTTCAACATATGGAAAGCTCACACTGGGCATGCTTGGACACTTTGATAAATGAGACATATGTCAGACAACATGCCATGGAAAGCCTGAACTGGGCATGCTCAGACACTTAGGCCAAATCTCAGTTTAGCAGTTGGCCACACATATCTGGTATTTGTACGTGTTATTCCAGGAACCAACCACATTACTGCAATCTGCCCAGTGCACACAGTTAAATGACTACAGAGACATACGTGATATAGTGGATCCCTCTCATATTCAAACATCTTCCACAGATACACAAGTTGTTCATAGAAACAGGGACTGCTATGGCAATAAGACCTGCACACAGTCTATCAGCAACAAATATTGTGCATCTGACAATTAAACATATGGGTGTAGAGGTCAACACTAGGCTGTTTGCCCTAGGGAATGACAGCTTAGCCAGAGTGTGCTTGGCGTCTGCCTCCCCAGTACAGTAGGCTACTGTGCCACTGTAAAGTAGGTCACATAAGGCACCATGTGAGGCTAGTGTGCTGTGCCTCTGTCAAGCAGGGACACAGTGGAGATCCCAGGGGTTGAATTTGCTAAGCCACATCCATGTTGTTGGTGTGTGCTGAAAGAGGGTTGGTGAGGACCTCTAACAGTAAGTGGGCATCAATAACAGACTGAGGGGAGCCTTATCTGCATCGTCTGGACAATTTCACTGTCAACACTTTGTCATGATGATTATGAGGGATTGAAGTGTTGTGCCAGTACTGTTCAGAGATGTCCCCCCTCTGTGGGCTACTGCTCTGCAATGTATTAGCTCACTCTGTCTGTTGGACAGCTCATATATGACTGGTGTACACCTGACAGGTGTCCTGTTGTGGAGCAGTCATGGGTATATTTGGGATAGCATGATCAATGCAAACCTTCCACATGCTCATAGAATGCAGTTGTCAAGGATTATGCAGAGTGGCCTGTATACTCCCCCAGCATGGGTCCTTTGAAGTCTTCCACCCCAGTCTTCACAAGTGTAAAGTCTGCTTTTGATATATACACTTTGTTTGCAGTGACAACCTTGCCTGGGGGTGGGGATGGGATATGGATGTCCAGGGAAAGGTGGGTATGGTCAGATATCAACAATGGTGGTCTACCTCTGGTGTGGAACAGTGAGTACCCATGGTGCAGATGGTCAGGTGCAATATGTATTCCCCCTTGTGGCTGTGGTGAGTGGTTCTGCCATAGCACATGGACTCACAAGTTGTAGTGGCTGTAGGGTAATGTTGTAGAGGCCTGAGTAGTTCCCACACACAATATACCTGTACCTGACATTAACAACTGGAATGGTGTATGTGAACACCTGCATATCTTGGCACTGTTCCCAGGGAAGCAAAGTGTGTGTCCTGGATGTGGGAGGGGTGGTCTGAATTGGTTGTGTTGTGTGTTACAGGTCCTGTGGTCACGAAGCATGGTATAGAACATAACCTGCCGATGCGATGTGCATATCTGACCCTGAAGTAGGTGGCTGCAAATGCATATATATGCTATCCCCCACCTGACAGGTAGTACTAGATGTTCATACCTGTGTAGAAATAATGATGTCAGCACCTCATAAATACTGCAGGTGCAGAACAGATGACCAGTAATTCGGATAGTGCGCTCTGCTAATGCGTCTCCCTCAAGTGTCATAATATAGTTAGGTAGGGGTTTGAATCTTGCAAATGCTCAGTGTGGGTGAGCGGGGTTGGTGTGTATGCAATTCTGTGTGAAGGAAATGTCCCTTTTGGCAACTAGGAGAACACACAACAGGATGCACATTCCCCTTTCTAAACACTGATGATGTCAGCACCCTATAAGTACAGCAGGAGAAGAGAAACCTCCCAGTAATGCGAATAGCACCCTCCGCTAATGCATCCGTCTTGAGTGTCAAAACATAGTTAGGTAGAGGTTTGAATCCTGAAAATGGCAAGTGTGTGTGTTTGGGTGAGGGGGGTTAGTGTGTATGCAATTCTGTGTGAGGGAAATGTCCATTTTGGCAACTAGGAGAACACACTACAGGATGCACATTCCCCTTTCTAAACACTGATGATGTCAGCACCCTACAAGTACAGCGGAAGAGGGCAAATCTCCCAGTAATGCAAATAGCACACTCTGCTACTGCATCTCTCACTACTGTCATAGCACAGTTAGTTATGGCTTTGAATTCCACGCATGCCACGTGTGTTTTTGTCACACAGAATGCCCATGTGTGTGGGTTGTTGTTCACAATAATGCATGACATCAATTAAACCAGTAATGGCAATGGACACAGATGATATATGTGTGTGCCAAATACACATATGTACCTGTGACCTTCAATAGATCCCATGTCTGATGCCTGCCACATGTGAATACATGGTATTTGCACTGGATAACATTATGACTGTGGCCTTCTGTGCGGGTGCTGCATGTGGTATGTGTATATACAGTGTGAGATGTATATGGTATCATCCTAGCAGCGAGGGATACACATCTGGTCTGGGGCATATAGCCTACATGTTGTTGATGAACAGGTGCTGCATGTTTTCACCTGTTGTGGGAGTGGTAACAAGTTGTTCCATAGCAATGCAGTGACTACATGCTAGGAACCTTTCAGCTAGGGTGTTGTAGCTACAGTATTTCATCAGCATTCAGTAATACGTCAGCATTCCTGATGAGGGTATGATGCCAACCAAGGTCAACGTCATACCAGCCTGTGCCACATGCTCAGAGAGCCCTTCCATGTTCCCTATCATGTAGTCCAGGGAGGTACATCACAGGTCAGCCATAGTGGCATAGACAATGACTGAGTCATATGTGTCCATGCCTCTGACTGACCTGTATGCTTGTGTTATGTGGTGGACCATAGTGCCCCATGGGCATATCACTGTGACTTTCACCTTGTCCAGCCTAGTGAGTGGGACCTCACTGTACCGGACAGTAAAGGTACCTAACACAACTGTAGCAGGTGTGTTGTCTAGACGTACAGGCTGTGACTGTTTGGCACACAGGATTTCTGTGCTATGTGTTGCACGTGCTGTGTTCTGGCTTAACGTATGCCTGTGTGCCAGCTGCAGAGGTGTCTGTTGCTCAGGCAGGATGCTATTCTGAGGCTCCACGAATCGCCCAGTGTGTTCACATGTTTGGATTGCTGTCAGTGTAGGTCTACATCAGACTGGTATTGTAGTCACTTTAGTATTTCATGCCAGTACTGTGTTCAGAGTGCTTAGTCCCCAGTTTGGCTATGTGGTTGCATCTCATACATGTGTTGTACGTCCATGTGTAGGGGAGAGGGTTGACTGTGAACATGTGGCAGCTGTGACATTGCCACATGACCCACATATTCCACAACTGTACCATAGAGGTGACTGACAAGTGACCTTTGCACATGCTACCATAATATTGTGATTGCCATGGTGATTAACAGCACATAGGGCCAATGGGGAACAAGGTACATAGGTTCATAGGTTCATACTAGGCTATCTGCCCTAGGGCATTTATAAGCCTAGCCAGAATGTGTTTGGCTTTTGCCACCCATTTTAAATTTATTTTGCTATGCCCTTTTTTGAGGTTAGTATATTGTGCCTCTATCTAACAGTGACACAGAAGTGATACCCGGGATAAACCTACGATCTCCCATCCACTCATCAAGATTCCTCTTGAAGAGAGTCAATGAGGGACTCTGCCTAACCTGGACTGGGATTTTATTCCAGAGTGAAGGGAGCCTCTGGGTTATGAATCTGTCCCTCCAGCATGTCCTATTTATTTCAGTGCTGAGGTTCAAGTCTCTTGAGCGTGTAGTTCGATGGGATGTGGATTTTCTGAGGTGCAGCATGTCCATTAATTCCGGGTTGGACATGGCTTTATACGTCAGGCACAGATCACCTCTGAGCAGGCGGTATGCCACTGAGTAGAGCTGGAGTTTCTTTAACCGGGCAGCATATGGCATCTGTTTGAGCCCTTTGATCCTCTTGGTGAAGTACTTTTGGGGTCTTTCCAGTTGCTGCAGGTGTCTGATAAGGTACATCCCAAAAGGGGCATTGTACTCAATTATGGGCCTGATGAGGGATGAGTAAAGAGGCACGATGACCTCCCCTGATCTAGATGTGAATCCCTTCATGATTAGGTGGGCTATATAAAATGTTTTTCTAACCACTTTGGCCACGTGGTTGTCAAATGAGAGATTGCTATCAACTTGGGTCCCCAGGTCCCTAATTACTTCTTCTGTACTTAAGGGATTACCACCTATGTGGTAATTTGTGGGCACTTTGTTTTTTCCAAAGGGGGATGACTATACACTTTTTGGTATTTACCTTGAGGCCATGGCTCTGGCACCAGTTGTCTGTTTCTATGAGGCCCTTTTGGAGGATGCTTGTGTTGGCTGGAGAGTCTATTATGGCAGCCAGTTTGCAGTCATCTGTGAACTTGGTCAGCCACAGTCCTTCCGTGTTGGCCTGTACCTCCGAGAAATATATACCGAACAAGAGAGGACTCAGGTTTGAGCCTTGTGGGACACCACTTGTAACTGGTTTGGAGTCTGACATGGCTCCAGCAATTCTAACCATGTGGGTTCTGTCCTTGAGCCAGTTTGCAACCCATCTAGTGACATAGGGGTGTATATTTAAGCTGGTGAGCTTATCTATAATGCCCGAGTGGGGTATTGTATCGAAGGCTTTTGCGAGGTCCAGGTAGGCTGTGTGGACCACCTTCCCCTCGTCAATGGCCTTGGTGACTGTTTCAAAGAAATCAACCAGGTTTAAGAGGCAGGATCTGCCCTTAACAAAGCCGAACTGGGTATGATCCAGTGTCTGTAGGTCCCCAATATCTTTATTTATGAGGTCCATGATGATCCTTTCCATAGCTTTGCAGACCAAGCTAGTCAGGCTTATGGGGCGATAGTTTCCAGGATCTGTTGAGGCACCACCTTTATGGAGAGGGACCACTGTTGCTGTACGCCACTCTTTGGGCACATATCCTGTAGTAAGGCTGAGATTGAACAGTAGTTTTATGTTTGGGTTTAGCTCTTCTTGGAGTTCATGTAGGACACAGCCCAGGACACTGTCTAGTCCCATTGATGCTGTGTTTTTTGCTTTGGAGAGGGTGGCTCTTACCTGAGCATCTGAGATGTCAGGGGGGCAGCACTCTGCTGGGATAGATATTTGCCCTTTTGGTGTGGAGGGGGGGGAGTTTGCGCTGAACCTGTCAGCTAGGATGTTGGCAATGTCTATGGGTTCGGTGTATTTTTTGTCATTTTGGACTAATTCTGAGCATATCTGGGAATTACCACCCAGGTTCCTAACATAACTAAAGAAAGCCTTGTGATTATCCTTAGTGTCCTGTGCAATTTTCTCTCGAAGCTGGCCTTAGACAATTTTATGAGTGCCCGTAGTTTTTTGCTAATACTGATCAGTGATGCCTTCCCTTTTTGGGATTTTGCTCTATCATTTAGTAGCTTCCTCCTTCTATTGTATAGTTTCTTTATGGCTGGGGACCACCAGACAGAACGTCTGCCTTTGGAGGATTGGGTCTTGGTTTTATTTGGGATCGCATGATCCATGCATTCCTGAAGGTGTTCATAGAATGTGTTTATAAAGGATTCTGCGGTCTGGGACGTATTTTCCACAGGCCCGGGGGCTTTGAAGGATTCCACCTCGGTTTTGAGGAGTGTGAAATTTGCTTTAGAGAAGTTTTTCACTGTGGTTTTCTGGGCAGGGGTGGGGTCGGGATGTGAATATCCAGTGAGATTAGTTTATGGTCTGATCTTACCAGTGAGGGATACACTTCTGGTCTGGAGCATGGAGTCCCCATGTTGGTGATGATCAGGTCCAGTATGTTTTCCCCTCTTGTGGGAGTGGTAACAAGTTGTTCCATAGCATTTGAGTTTATAAATTCTAGGAACCTTTGGGCTAGGGTGTTGGAGCTAGAGTAATGCTCCCAGTCTATGTTTGGGTAGTTGAAGTCACCCAATATAATGGTGTTTGGAGAGACGTTCATATTTTCCAGTGTTCTTAGGAAGGCCGAGTGGGGTTTCTGGGTTTGGGAGGGTGGTCTGTAGCAGGCTATAAACTGAAAGCACATGGATAGTCACTGATGCTTTGTGCTTTGACACCAACCTGGAGGTGTGGGTATCTTTGATGAATATCGAAACTCCCCCTCCTTTTGTGGTTCGGTCCAAGTTTTGGGGCCGAAAAGTATGGTATGAGGTATAACCTGGTAGTGCTGCGGTGCTCTCGGTAGCCCTGAACCAGGTTTCTGTTACTGCACAGATATCAATGTTCTCCATGCTAAGGAGAGTTTTGAGTGTGTGCATCTTGAGGTTTAGACTTCTGGCGTTGAGTAGCATTACTCTTAGTTTTTTATCCCTTGTGATACCTATGGAGGTGGGTTTGTCCTTTGAGCCTTGCCTAAAAAAGGCACTATGGGGGTAGCAAGAGCCTTTGCCAATATCCGAAAGCCCTGGGGTGACAGGTGCAAGCCGTCCCTAGCGAAGCAGGTGGTTCAACAGAAGGTGAGTATGTGAGGGTGTAGTGCCTGTGATTAGTTAGCACTGGCATATATGACTGCTCACGTGGACAAATGCCAGGTAAGTCATATGCAATGTGTCACAGGCAACGTACATGTGAACAGGACACACAGTGACGTTCTGTCAAGTGAGATATGGACATACATATAGTAAGCTATGCAGATGTCACTAGGAGTCCACAGAAGCTCTGTAACTCTGCATTGAAGGTGGGATTAGTGTTCCAGGGTAACTGCAAGCAAACATGCATGCAAACAACGCTACACTAAGCAGGGCTGCATGTAGTCCATTGTACAACAAACAAGCTGTACCACTTCCAGTAGGTAACAGTGCAAATATGCAGGCACTATACACATGTACATGGAAATACACAGGTCAGATGGCTAGGGTTCAGTCTCAGCACACACAAGTGTACAGACCATGTACCATCAGGATGTACAATAACTGAATGGAAACCCAGGTGCTCATACCTGCAGTAATACACATGTCAAATAACAGACACTGAGCCTTCACTCAGTGGTTCCATACTTAGTAGGATGTATGTTACCTGGCCTGCCACCACAGTATCCCTGACACGTATGGGGACTCTCCCTCCTGTGACAGTTAGTTTTGTGTGTTGGGGCTGTCTAGCATGGTATGAGATGTGAGCTAGCAATGCTAGGGTGCTCCTGTGTGTCCTGTACCAGTCGTGTAGTACTGCATACATATCAACATCCTCAAACATCCGCATTGCAGAGTCCAGTGTGGGCAACATGCCACTTGCAGTTTACATGTCCATCATTGAGTATCAATACTTTCATTACCTTATCCCCTGTGCTACCTATGTATGTAGCCTTCTGTTGACATCCTTACCACCAGTATGCCAACATGTGCAGATGATACACTATGGTACTTAACATGGGTGTAGACAACAGTACAAGACAAACATACCCTTACTGCATCAGGCATGCTGGGATATACCCACAATTATATCAGCACACAGTACTGTTAACAACATGATACTATTACTACACGTCTATGTAGTCCCCCTGTGCATCAGCAACATGTTAACCTGTACCTGCACTGATGTTACAGATTGCAGGAGGTGGCACAGTTTCATCATATGCACAGGGTGTGAACTTGGTATGCCTGAGTCAGCCACCGATACCACCAATTGACATGTATGTGTATGTGTGTTGGTGAGGGACAGCAGTACAAGGTGGGGCAATGTTGATGCAGTGTGTGCGTGTATGCAGTAGCCCTAGGTGTTGTCAATTCGCATGTGTGTATGGATGCACGCAGTTCCACCTCATGGCTGCCATATACTGGTGTTTGTGGACAGCCACAGACTGTACCTGCCAGGTCATACAGATCAGTGTCTGTGGCCACGGACACGGTACCTGTGCCTTGCAGGGGTGCTACGGACCATATCCGGTACCAGTCCAGACTGGGTACTGTCATCAGAAGCAGGTTTTCGTTGACTGGACACAGATCCCTGTCAGGCCTGTCCAGAGCCACGTGCACGTTGTCTCCTGGGGCGGTCTGATGACAGCACAGACCCAGCATTGCTGGGGCTGCTGCTGGCACTATGGGGGCAGCCGCGGCCCTGTTGTCATCCGTGACAACTGCCAGCTGCTGCTGTTGCTGGCATATGCCCACGTCAATGCCTCAACCATCCACCATCGCCCTGGCTCATGGACATGTAGTTGTGGAACCGGTCTAATATGTCCCCACAACGTCTGTCTATGACATCGGTGAAATTACGGATGGCAGCCGCAATGTCATGCATACTGTCAGTCATGGCTGTGCGACATGCTTTCAGCTCCCTCAGACCCTGTCTGGTTTACCATTCCATACGTGACTGTGCCTGCATGACAGCCCGAAACATAGCTGAGGTTGTAAGACCTCTGTGGGCACATCTGACAGGGGCAGTACGCCCACGGATGCTCCCACGAGAACCCCTGGACATCTGTCTGTGTGGTACCATCTCAGGGCCATGCCCATGGTTGCTGTGTGGGGAAGCATGTGCCACAGATGCCACATTACCCTGGTCAATGCCCACTGTATCCTGTCCATCACCTAGGGACATTGGTGACAAAGGGTGTATTGGCAGGATAACTGTGCGCATTGATGGGCTTGATAGCTGTGTACTGTCAATTGGCTGACCAATGATGGACCCTGGCATACCTTCTTGTGCCATTACACAGATGTCATCATTATCAGTACCCATGTCACCTGATTCAGGTTCCCTGCTGCATGACACCAGAGCAGCACCGGAACCTGTGGGAGGGAAACAGGAAACACAGTTTACAATGTCTACACAATATTACCAGTGATGCACACATGCACAGGTGCACACATCCACACATGCCCACATGCACACATGCACACGTGCATAGGTGCACACATGCACACATGCACAGCTGCACACATGCACACATGCACACATGCACAGGTGCACACATGCACACAGTTGCACACAGTTGCACACAGTTGCACACTTGCACACTACTCAGTATGCGGGATATCAACACACAGACACAGACACACCTGCATGCTTACACAGAGCACTATTCATTGAGCCTAATATTACTATTACTATCAAGACTATTAAAGGTATTGTTAATACACACTCACCAGCATGGATAGGCTGCATTGCTGTTACACCGGAGGGATCTGCAGAAGTGAGGAAATTAATGTCAGTGGGCACAACTGTGCCATTGTTACTGAGTATGATACAGGTCAGTAGTACAACAGTCGCCTTTCACAGGTCAGCTGGTGATATTGAGAATATCACACTTGCACATTAAATACTATGATGACAGCTACAAACCAAGGACACACCTCACACATGCATTAACTACCAGTGTACACAACAGTCAACTATACATATGGCATATTACCTGCATGCTCGTAGTCTTGCTGCTGCGTGGCGCCAGCCTCCATCATAATGCATGTCTTCTGCTGTTGTTGTTGTTGGTGGGCTGGAGCCACAGCACTTATGAGTAGTCCCTCCAGTCTGGTGAGTGGGGGATGTGTAGCCACCCCACCACCTGTGGCAACCTGTTGCCTGTGGATATCCGATGCACGCTGATGGACATTTCTGATTAAATCACTGCAGTGATGTCGTACCTGCTCATATGTCCTATTATGCGTGCCTATGTCATTTACCCGACGGACCAGGTCTTGCCACAGTGCAGCCCTCTCCTGCTGATTCTGGCTGGTGCGGGAAAAGAGTATTGCATAATCCTGCACCAGGCTCTGGTGTATCTCCTCATCCTCAGCTGCAGAGTAAGCTGGATTGCGCTGGTGAGCCATGGTCCTGAAAAAGGAAATAACATGATATCAGCAAAATATGTCAGCAGAATTTGGCACACATACTACACATGCTACTCGACTGTTGTGATACAACATATCTCACATATATAGCATCTGTCTTTCTATTTGTGGATACACATGTAAATGGCCAGGTATCAGTGCTCAGCCAACAACTGTGCAACAGTACCTGGCACACTTCATACGGCATACTACCAAACCCCAGCAGTCAGAACACTGATTCAGGTCCAAAGCACCTCCTCACTCTGGGGGTTTGTATCGAGGTACTGTATGGGGTACCTTATCAACTACTGTGAGCTAACCACAAACTAATTGCCCTGGATATACATATCCCACCTCCACCACCAGCACAAACGACTACAGTGAATAACATTTCAAATGCAAACTTTACCCTTTGTAACAGTGACATGGTATCCTTTCAGCCCACTGGGCCAGTGGAAGACACAACCCACAATGCTGACCCCTTCACAAATTATTTCTACAGACATCTCTGAGAATGCATGGATCATGCAATCCCATATAAGACCAAGACTCTCTCCACAAAGGGACAGCATCCTGTCTGGTGGACCCCAGCCATAGACAGATTGTATAACAAAAGATGGAAGCTACTGCATGACAGAGCATAATTCCATAAAGGGAAGGCATGTCTGATCAGCACTAGTAAGGAGCTATTTTCTCTCATACAAACATCCATGGGCAACTTTGAGAGGGAAATCAACAGGGACACTAAAGATAACCACAAGGATTTCTTCAGTTATGTTAGCAACCTGGTCAGAAACCCTCCAATATGCTCATAGTTAGTACACAACAACAAATAATTCACTGAACTCACAGATATTGGCAACATTGTGGCAGACAGGTTCAGTGCAGGTTTTCCCCCTCCTTCTCTCCCAAAATAAGACATACTTATCCCAGTTGACTGTAACCTCCCTGTCATCACAGATGTCCAGGTGAGAGCCGCCCTCAGAAAAGCAGAATACACAACATGAATGGGACCTGATGGTATCCCCGGTTGCATGCTACATGAACTCGAAGAGGAGCTAAACACACATATAGAAGTGCTATGTAACACTAGCCTGACTACAGGATATGTACCTGTACACTGGCGCACAGCAGCAGTGGTTCCACTCCACGAAGGAGGCACCTCTACATACCAATACAATACAACGCAATACAATACATTACAATACAATACAATATGCTGTTGCCCCTGGGACTACAGCAGCATACTGTTCTGCTACCCTGACCATTGTGACACATGTGATGTGATGGTACCTGCTGCTGTCAAACAGTTACACAGGGTGACTCATATGGCATATTACCTATCTGACTAACATTCAGCAGGGGTATGTGTGACATGTACTCATGGGGAGTCTTGCTTCTTAACGCTGTGTGGTTTATTGCAGGGTATGTCTTATCTGTGGGTAGGAACCTGTACCTCACCATGTGCTCTCTATTGCAGTGTCATGGACGACACACAGCAGTCATTTAGGTTGTGGATGGTGTGAGGTGTTACTATGGTTGTTGGACATCTGTCATGGGTGTGACTTAAGTATGTAAATCCAGGAGTGGTAACCTCTATGTGGGTAGTATGTGTGTACTCTGTGGTGTTGTCATCACTGTGCATTGGTAATGTGTTTGAGTGCATTGTCACAGTGTTGTACATGTCACTGTGTCCTTCTCCATATCTGTAGCTGTCATGTGAGGTACATACCGTGGCAGCCATTGTGTGGTGTGGAGGGGTACACTGACCTACATGTCCATAGCTGACACACCATGTCTGCTGACACATACCATGTGCAGGTATTCCCGGAATAGTGTGCCACTGTAAATATATTTGGGGGGACTATTGTACACATTTATGACCCTGTTCACCACTGACACATGCAGTGGTGGGCAGCCAATCACATATCTGGTGGTTACTGGTGTAGGTGATTTGAAATGGGGTATGGTACTCCAGTTTTGACACTGGTGTTCACTCCATGCCTTTGTCACCAGGCACCTGTTGCAATACATCTGTACACATGTGCCTCACTCAGAATATATATACATCTCTCTCTCTCTCTCTATATATATATATATATATATATATATATATGTATATATATATATATATATATATATATATATATATATATATATGTCTCCTTCTAATGACCGAACGATTCGCCGACAGGAAATAACCGACACGAACGCAGTTGACCGACACGAATGAATCGACAGACGGAAGACCGACAAGGGAATGTGTAAGCTGACCTGGTAAGTATGCGATAGTGAGGGATTTAGGAGTGGAGCGGACAGGTAAGTGTGCAATACTCAGGGATGTAGGGTTAGGGTGTGTGATAGGTGAGTGTGCGTAGTGTCGGAGCTTGGGGTTAGGGTGTGTAAGTGAGTTAGGGTTAGGGTGCAGGTAGGGAGAGTGCGGTAGTGTCGGAGCTTGGGGTGGGGTGTGTAAGTGAGTTAGGGTTAGGGTGCAGGTAGGGAGAGTGTCGGTAGTGTCGGAGCTTGGGTTAGGGTGTGTAAGTGAGTTAGGGTTAGGGTGCAGGTAGGGAGAGTGTGCGGTAGTGTCGGACCTTAGGGTTAGGGTTTGGGTTAGGGCTAGTGGATATGTGTTGTAGTGTACTGTGTTGTTTACGTGTAGTGTGTCGGTGTTATGGTGTTCGTGTCGGTTTGTGTGTTATATATATATATATATATATATATATATATATAGGTCATTAGAAGTAGACCCATATATATATATGTCTGTATACATATACACATATATATATTGATGTACATATATTGCTATAGATATGGAGAGAGGTGGTGTGTGTGACAGAGAGGGGGTGAGAGTGACAGAGGGGGTGGGACAGGGGGAGTGTGAGATCGTCATATACAGTCATACCTGTAGATAGTCAGATCTGTCTGTCTATGTATATGTATCTACATATATCTGTATCTGCATGCGTGTATTACATATATATGTTTGTACATATTCTATCTATCTACATCTGTCTATGTATTCCTGCATCTCTCTCTATGTATGTATACATATATGCATAATATATATATATATATATATATATATATATATATATATATATATATATATATATATACATACATACATATATTGACATACATACGTATCCATATGATAGATAGGTATATCAACATGTTTGTTTACAAAACTGTATACACACACTTACATACTGCTAAACATACATAACTGTGAAACCTACTTTGTACTTTGCACTACAACCTACATTCAACCTACATTGATATGTGCACATATATGCTCTCACATACATATGTATGTACAGCCTTCACTGATAGTTGCTGTATGTCCCCTGCCCTTTGCATATCTTCATATACATATGGATACAGACCAATGACACATATGGAGGGTTCACAGTATGTAGACTTTTATAGTATTACTTTACATTACCTGTGTTTGTCACAGCTGCTTGTGTTGCCATCTGGTTTCATGTCCTGCTGCTCCACTTGCCAGTTGTCAGCTTTCAAGTGGTTGTTGCTGACCGGTTTTGTTTGTGTATGTTTAATTTTTTTTTCTCTGTCTCTCTCTCTCTCTCTGTCTCTCCCTACCTCCACAGGGTGCAATGAAAGTATTGCATGTGTGGACTGGGAGTACAGCATGCTTTTGTAGGTATCTGCATATGTCCATGTGATGGCCTCTGCACCAATTGTTAGCCAGCATTTGCTAATTGCATGCAGCCAGTTGTGTACTGATTGCAGTTCTCACTGTGATTTCAGGACAGTGCTATAAAAAGGTATGTGAGATAGGTGTAGCCCTTTCAGATTTTAAGGGCAGGGACCATGCTGGTATGCTGTGGACACTGTTCTGTGAGTGTAAAGGTTAGTATCTCTCTCATATTTCCGGCTGTGTTGTAGATTAACATTTCTCCATTCATTTCTCCTGTTTCCTGTACTAAGTGTGTATGTACACTGACACCTAAGACTACTACTACTGTTAATGTGGGTGTGTGTGCTTTCCTGTGGGACATGTGGTGTAACTGGTGTATAGCAGTGGCTCTTGCACTTTGTTGCTATGGCTTCAATATTTGCCCTTTACATTCACTACTTGTATGCCTGCTAGGTGTCTTGACTGTAGTGTGTTGCTGTGGCTTTCCTATTTTCCATGTACATTCACACCTTGGAATGCTTGCTATATCTGCTAGGGTGTTACTGCATGCAGTGTGGTCTGGCCATGGTGTGGGCCTTGACATCTATTAGGGTATTTGAGTATGCTGCTGAGCAGGCCCCAGAGACTCTCAGGTGCATCTTTTATCTGCCTCATGGAATGGTACATATCAGTGGGGTACACCCATTAAATTGTCTGGTATTCTGCAGTTGTGACTGTGGGATAGCATGAGCATATGTATTACTACACTATTTCTGCAGTGCAAGTGGTGCATACTTTCAGTACTTCATAGTTACCATTGCATGTGTTGTAACACCTTTCTGCCTACTGTTTGTACATTTCACAGGGAGTCTGTGGGGCATCCCTGTAACTCAGTCACTGTTGCTATGTCTAGGCTCTTAACTATTCAAATATGGCAGTGTCAGACCTCTCAAGTGTACAGATATTTGCAGGTTGTCCACATTTCTGCCTCATATTTTGGTCAATATCTCATGAACAGCTCTTTCTGGCAAATCACTCTGGGCTCAAGTCAGACTATAGTGACAAACATTTAAGTTTCAGACTTCATATCCTTCCAAACATCCAACAAAATGCAGAACCTGTTACTCTCTGAACTGTCTAAGTTTGTTGTAGCATTATTTGGAATGTGTCCCTGTTTTTGGCCCTTTGCTCCACATATTTTATTACTTGGTCCAGATGTGTTCCTGTAAGAGGTTGCGCGGTATGGGCATTGATTATCCTGCTGTGAGTACGTGTGTGGCTTGCAAGGTGCTACAGTGACATTATTACCTACTAGCTACCAACTAGCATGGCTGTTTCTGTTCACACACTACTATTATAGAAATCCACTAGATTTGACAGTAAATATACATGACATGCTTTGTGTACTACACATCCTATATTCCCTTTACATTCATTCCTACTATTACATGATATATTTATTGTAGCACAATGTTATTATATAACAGTCATGGCTTAGTGGTAAGTCATGCAGACTACTGTTTCCAAGGTCCTGGGTTCGGGACTGACAGTAGGATTTTATTTTGCTTTTGAGCAGACTACAGGACTTGTCATTCAGAGTGACTAAGGCACTTTTAAGCAGTTGTAACCGGATTAGTGCTGGTTTGCACGGAGCTCCCGCATGCGCACTGGCGTTCAGCTCCACGCACACCTGCTTACAACTGCTTAAAAGTGTTTACTCTTGCGCACACCCGCACTATTTTCTTTGAAAGAAATGAAAATGGGGAGACAGGGAAGTGGTGAAAAAGGGGTCACAAAGAGGGTAAGACAGTAGGGAAACAAGCTCGGGTTTTGCAGGAGGGATGTAGGTAAGGCCCATAACTGCCCATTTCTTCATCAGCAACAGCTGTGCATATGTTTGTAATTTGGTGTGACATTTGAAACCTTCCACCCCAGAGAGAGGTGTGAGGACAACAATAATACTTGTTGTACAGCCAATTGTAATTGGCAGTTTCCATGTCCAGCAGACATATGTGCGAAATGGGCAGCTATGTATGGGGCGTAATTTTTTTGTGGGTACAGACTGCCCTTTTTTTTTTTTTTAAGGTGAGAGTGGTATGCCAGGTAAAAGAAGTTGGTATAGCTGGGGAGGTAGGTTGGGTAGGTCAACAGACAAGACAAACAAGACGCATACAGGGGCGGTGTATGACACATGTGGGGGGGGTTACACAATTGACGGGGATGGATGTTTGGATATCTAGAGCCCATGAGCCCACAGATGGCAACAGTGGAACTGATATCCCCACCCATGGGCAGTTGCCACTGTGCCTTCACTGCCCAGGATGGGGCTGTGCTGGGGGCTGTGTAGGCCGGGCAGCAGGCATGCCCGTTAGTTGTGCCACCTGTGCCTCAAGCTGGCATAGGGGCCCAAGAACAGCTTCCTGGATCTCCCTATGCACCACAGTCCGGACGCTACGGAGGGTGAGTGATTGTTCTCCTCTGGCCACACTTTCAGAGGGGTGAAGAGCCCCATCCCCTGCAGCGCTTCCACCCGCAAGTGTCACAGGGCCACCGGAGGAGGGTCCGGACTGGGCACTACTGCCAGGTGCACTCACCAGCTGAGGTGGGAGAGGTGGGTCCGCTGGAACCCACCTTCTCTGTCGTCCTATGTTTTACATTATGTCATGACAGTTTGGGTTAGCAACATACAATACCATTCACAATTAGTTGTAACAGCATGCATTAGTATTCCCATTAACCAAACACCCAGATATTCAAACCATTGAACAGCAAACATAACACATGCATAATTTGAACAGCAATACACAGTCCAACAACATGCAGGGTTGATTGATGGCAACAGGCCATCAGGTTTGGATGTATGAACAGGGCAGATGCATCAACGTACATGTAAATATGTATGACCCAACAGGACAAATGACCAGGGGTGTTAATTGTGATTGCACATACCAATTTCATGTGGAATGGATTATATGTGGTTATAGGGTAGGGTGAAGAAAATTTAATTAACACCTTCAAATATCAATGCATATGCTGTACATTTCTAATAGCTGCAGATATATACACAGTACAGTTCTACCTACAGTTTCCTATGTGATAACTACTTCAAGTTGGTGATAGGAATGTTACTGCTACATCAATATACATTTTCATTTTTATTCATACACATTCATATCTGGCTCTGTTCAGCTACATCATCCTGCTACATTTGCTTTATATAGTTATAGACAACTGTGGATGTTTGGTATTTCAGACAGCCATACTATCTGCATATTGCAGACTGAGAGCAACATATCCAGATTTTGGGATACACATTCCAGCTGCAGGAACATTTTGAACACATTTCGCAGTTTGGTTCTGCTTGTCACATTCATTTCATTCTGTACTGACTGCAGTATACTTTATTCAGGAGTTATTACTATTTTATTGGTGGATTCATAACTCTTTCTCACACTCTCTCACTTGTTTTATTTTTACAATCCAGGATGGTATTTAATTCTAGGCTTTATTGACATGTTTTACCTGTAGTTATTACAATCCTTTCCAACAGTCTCACTTCTGTCATGTTTCTGTATTTCAACAGGGATATATTTCACACATGTGTTTTACTCAGCTTCTGCAGCTGTACTTTTCAGCCTGCTGCAGGTTTTGTACTATTATATTACAGGTGGGGCATCATTATTTCAGACTTTATTTCAGACTTTTTCATTTCTCTGTTTGGATTACAGACTGCATCACACTTTTGTAATCAAGCAATACTTTCAAACCCTCTTACACTGTTGCTTGCACATTTTATTACTTAGTGACTACACTGCGCTCTTTTGCTAACTGTCATACTTTTATATTTATTTACAGTTACAGGGAGAGGATTACTGACCTGCCTGGTGGCGCAACTGCACCAGCCTATCGCCATAGGCTCTACGGTTCGCAGAACGGACACCTGCAGCTGTAATATAAATAAAGTAATATTGGAATACACATCTCCATAATATCAGCTAGGTTCATTTCTTACATAAATAATTAGATGTAACTTACTCAGTAGTGGGGCGTTGGGCATTTGCCGGGCCTCCTGGATCCAACAGTTCAGTTGGTCCTGCTTCCATCTCTTCAGGTCCGCATGGTGGTGACGGACCTGCTCACCAGTCCTTGGTATCCCTGTGGCACTGGTAAGATCATGAGCCAACCGGTCCCACGCCTCAGCCCTATATGCTCCCCACAGGACCTGGCCCTGCATGAGTTGGGCCTCATGATTGTGGACAAGGAGCCAAACCATATATTTGGACTCCTCAACGCCCCACCTCTGTGCTCGAAAGCAACTACCCTCACCTACACCTGACATTCTGGCTGCAAGTTGGTTCTACAATCGGTTATGCTGTGTATTCCCACCTATGGGGCTTATATATGCCGTTTTTCCCACACTTATCTGTGATTGGCCATTTTGGAATTGTATCAGCTTCACAAAACCTGCTTTGTCATGCTCCTTTTTCTGTTCATTCCTATATATTTGCTATTACTGCATTTCTAAGTACAGCTGTCATGGCTTAGTGGTTCAGTACCTTGACTATGGTGCATGGTATCCTGGGTTTGAACTTGGCCACTGCTTTTTATATTTTATGACTGTCTACACAGGCTAGGAGGTGTGTCTGTGTAAAGGCAGTTTTGTTACAGCTTGCTCAACGTTGCCCGTCGGTTTGCTTGTTGGCGCGGTGCGCAGCTCCGCGCAAACGAGTTACGCTGGTTTACGCTTCATTTGGCTGTCAGCATGCATATTACGCTCAGCTCAGCTAGGGGCACACAGTTTCAGTGTGTTAAACCACTGCTCACCTACGGGCACTCATTTTGCACCTGTTGAACCACTGCTCACCTACAGGCACTCATTTTGCACCTGTTAAACCACTGCTCACCTTCGGGCACTCATTTTACACCTGTTAAACCACTGCTCACCTATGGGCAGATGCACTCAACTTGTTAAACTGTAGCTCAGCTATAGGCACATCTGGCATTTTTTATTATTTTGTTATCTCACATTTCTTCAAAATAAATGGCCCATTTCATTACATTTTACATAAAATATAATTTTATATGTGTACATATATGTCAGGGACTTGTTTCGTGCTTATTTCACTAAAAATAAAAATTGATGTTGTGGGGGCTCGAACCATGACTGCCTGCTCTTCAGCCGACATCTCTACTGTTACGCTATTGCTTTTTGGCTTACTTTGCATATTTAGTTCTTATATGCTTTTCCACTGACTGCTAACTGTGGCTAAGCTACGGGCACGCCCGCGCAAACGAGCGCACTCACGGGCAAACATCTTTACAATTTAAAAAAATATATAACATGTTCATTTATATATTTTATGTTCATAGTCTGTGGGGGCATGTGTTGTGTTGTGTTTATTCACATTTCCATGGACTCTGTCATGGGGGTTTACTTTCGGGACTTTTACTCTTCTGGGGGCGTGTCCGTTTGCAGGGTTTGGCCTATGGACACGCCCCCTACTGTCTTCCACGGACTGTGTAAGCCTTAGGTGTGATTCAGCATGCCCTCATGCATATGCATGACATGCTGACATCACACCGTTTAACTGCCGCCTCCGTGTAAGCCTTGTAACTCTTACACGGAGGCTTCGTGAATCCTGCCCATGCATTCATGTAGTGCAAATTCAAAAGAGACTTCCCAACCGGGGGAGGGGGAGGAACAGATATTAATTGTGGGAACTGAACGTATTGTGCATATTTTTCAAGGCTTTAAGATTTTAATTACACATAGGTTGGTACTAAGCTAACTGCCTTTGCGAGTCATTTTAAGCTTAGCTAATTGTCCCTTGTGAGACTCAAACCCTGTACCTTGTGTTTGCAAGGCAAACACCTTAACTATTATGCCACCCTCCCAACACAGACAGGGCTAGCACTAAAGATTTTTTTCTAAAGGATTTAGATTTGTTCCCTCCAAAATACTGGATGTTGCTGACTGTTAGATGTTCAGATGTACACTAGGAAACTCAATTTCCATCTCCTTTTTTCCCAGCATCAAGTGGGGCCTACAAATGAGGCAAGTGCACACAATAATATTCTGAACAAAAGTAGAGTGTTCAATCCACCACTCCACCCCCCTCGTTAATGTTTTTGAGAAAGCAGTGAAAGAAGACAAGTATGAATTATGGGCTCAGAATAGGAAGTTTTATGCCAACTTAAGATCTGATGAAAGAATTCTCATGAATCAACTGAGGGGGGACAAGGGACCGCATATCATGACCCCTGACAAGGGAGGTGATGTAGTGATATTCAATTCAGAGAATTATTCCAACATTATGCAGAATATTTTATTTAATGAAGAGAATGATGCACAGGTTTCTAAGAACCAAATAAATATTGCATATCAACGTATTGATAGTTATTTAGAAGAATATGTCTTGGACAAACGTAATGACCTCCATAATTTTCTTACTAATTCCTATCTTAAGGTGCCAGTCATATTCGGCATCCCAAAAATACACAAAAGCATCACTGAACCACCTTTTAGACCCATTGTTGCTGCCAGTGGCTCCAAAACACATAATCTGGCACTGTTTGTAGATAAAATGACTTAGCATGTCGTGGAGGGATAGCACAAAAAAACCTCACGAACTGGTAAAAAACAAAAACGCAAAGAAATCACACCACCAAAGTAAGCTGTTCCAAAAATAAAACGATCCACAGCGATAATCCACTTTGAATTTGAAAACAAAATAGGGCAACAAGAGATGATGAAAATAGCGTAAGAACTTTTATTTTAAGACAAGCACTTTCGGAAGGCTTCGTATCCTTCCTTCCTCAGACAAAACCAAAACACTAATTGCCGTATACATCCATATTAAATAGCAACTAAATTATTCAATTAGTTAATTTCTAAATTAGGGTTGGCCTCAAAACACTCTATAACAATTGTTAAAAACCGCTTGCTTAAATCCACAGAAACCATTATGTTTATATAAAAAACGTAAATGCCTATGCAGTACATAAATAAACCCAAAATGTCGTGGAGGGAGCAGTACATCTAGTTAAGGATTCCTGGGATTTTCTAGGACAGCTTAAACAAAATCCATCGGCAGCTGATTTGATATTTTTAATCACTGATGTGAAAGATCTTTTTTCCTGTATGCCTAAGCAAGAAGGACTAAAATTATTTGAAGAGACACTCTTTACATCTTCCACCTTGAATCACGATAAAGTAAACCTGGTGTGTGAAATGATGGCACTTATCTCAGAGAATAATTTTTTATTCTTTGAGGGCCAATATTTCCAACAAACAAGAGGAGTTGCCATGGGGGCTGCCTGCGCCCTACATATGCAAATATAGTACTATTAGGCTGGGAATTAAAATATGTATTCCACAAAGAATTTTGGAACAACTTCCAGTTATATTGCAGGATTTTGGATGACATCTTTATTTTGTGGAAGGGAAAAGTGGAAGATATCCCTGGCTTTATTAACCACCTGGAGAAAAATACCTCATTTTTGGAATTTACTTATAATTACAAAACTAGAGGTATACATTACTTGGACACTGCAATTTCCCTACAGGTTGCAAATCTAACATATTTCGTAAGAGTACTTTTTGTAATTCTTACCTTCATTATACGAGCAACCATCCACTTTCACAGAAAAAGAGCTTAGTCAAAGGACAGGCTATAAGAATTGCATGCATGACTTCAGAATTGAGTGATGTGAGGCAGGAATTTTTCACATTAAGAGATCTGTTTTTAGAAAGGGGATACCCCAAACAGATGGCGGAACAAATTATTGAGGAGGTTTACACAGGATGGGGGAAAAAATATAAGCCCCTGTTAGGAAACCACCCATTAACTAATATAGCCCCTACAGATCCTGGTGTAATGAAGATTTATGAGCATGCATGCATAGTGCAATACAGTCCTATATCATATGTAGTGAAAAACGGGTCTATATTACCACATTGAAAAACCCTTTATGTAAATACCTAAACGTCGACACCTATAACGCGAACCGCGAAAAACCCAAACTCACTAAACAGCGAAAAATAAAATAAAGAACTGTCATAGTTGGCCAACCCCACCAACCGCTACATACTACCTACCCAAACAAAATAAATAAACCACATACATACATTAAGTAAACCCTACTTCTAACCTAATGTAAAGCACCATAACCCTACTTCTAACCCTACACTAAACCCCACATACACAACTAACTATGCACTATCCTTAACCCCTCCCTAACCCTAAGGTCCTTAACTACTGCACACTTCCTCTACAGACATACACCCAAACAAAATAAATAATGCACATACATACAGTTAAATAAATCCCTACTTCTAACACTACACTAAATCTTACATACACTACCTAGCTATTCACTTACTTTAAGCCACATCCTAACCCTAAAGTCCTATCTATTGCACACTTACCTTATGGAGCTATACCGCAGACAGGCCAGCCATTACACTTTGACATTTAAATTTTCGCTGTTTTGGACGTTCGCCATTTCCGTCTTTTGTGCAATCCGTGTCGCTCTTTTCGTATTCGCAATTACAGTCTTTCGATCTGGTAATAGGAACCTGTGAAAAACATATTAAAAAAGAACTAGAGTATATTTAGGGTAAATAATGATGGGTTAACTGCAGTGGGAGATAAACCAGATTTTGTCAGCAAGGTGGGCAGGAATATTAAACATCTTATGGAAAACAAGTTGAATTTACCGATAGAAGGTGGTTGTGGTACAACACCTTGTGGGAGGTGCTCCCAATGTACTAATATTTTCAAAGCACCTCAAACCCACCTAGCTAATAAGATGGCATCTAAGGTTATATTCAAGAAAGGAAATTGTTTTACCACCAGAGTGGTGCACCTTGCTCTATGGGATACATGCAGTGGATTCTATGTTGGGAAAACGGAGAGGGCATTGAAAAGCAGAATCTATGAGCATGTGTATGATGTTAAAAACAAGAAAGATACAAGTGCATTATATAGGCATTCCCTCACTTGTTCTAATTTTAAAGGTTTTAAATTCGGTATTTTGGATACTGTGGATATATATTTAAGGGGGGGGGGGGCTGGAAGGATTTATTAAGTAAAAGGTAGCCGGTTTGGCAACTCAGACTAGCAGCTAATTTTCCACCAAGTATAAATGATTCCTTGACAATACTTCCAGCCCTGAAAGAAAAATCTATGAAACTTTAAGTATTTTAACATTTTTACATGCATTACTGGGGTCTATGTCACATAATCGAACTTCCAAAATTTCGAACACCGTAAGTTCGAGCTTGGAAGTTCGAAACTTGATAACATCGAAACCTCAGAACAGCAAATTTTTTTCCAGGGAAAAAATTTGCTGTTCCGAAAAATGCACACACAACACAAGCACACCAAAAACCTTATAAACCTACACTAAATCTTACATACACAACTATCTATGCACTAACCTTAACCCAAACCCTAACCCTAAGGTCCATCACTATCACACACTTACCTTACCCACACCCTAACCCTAAAGTCCGTCACTATCTCACACTTACCTTACCCGCACCCTAACCCTAAAGTCCATCACTATCGCACACTTACCTTACCCACACCCTAACCCTAAAGTACGTCACTATCGCACACTTACCTTACCCGCACCCTAAACCTAAAGTCCGTCACTGTCGCACACTTACCTTACCCTAACCCTAAAGTCTGTCAGTATCGCACACTTACCTTACCTGCACCCTAACCCTAAAGTCCGTCACTATCGCATACTTGCCCGTACCCTAACCTTAAAGTCCGTCACTATCGCACACTTACCTTACCCACACCCTAACCCCAATGTCTGTCACAATTGCACACTTACCTTAACCCGTTCTGTAACTTTTGCACCACAGTGGAGAAAATGTCGAAGCTGCAGAAACAGCCAACCAAATTCTTTCCCTGGGAAAGAATTCAGATTTCCACGGCTTCGACATTTTCAACTTTCAAACTTCTCCGTTCTGGAAGTTCGATTACATAACATAGACCCCATTACTGGGCTTGCATTTTTTTAAAGATATGCTGAAGGTATTTAATATATAACAGCGTTTTATTTGTAAAAAGCTAAGTTGACTTGAATATTAACATCCTGTGTATTTAATATTGCTCATGTGACCATTTTACATGTGACTTTTTTGACAATACCATTGGCTCAATTTTATCTATTATGTAACATGTACCGGTATAAAAATGGTTCTTGAATCAGTGTGCTTTATTCTGATGAAGTCTTTCATGTGAAAGATGAAAGCGCTTAATCTTGGTGTATTTTTACTGCAATAAACGGAGTTCATATACAGGCTTGTTTGGTGCATTTTCCATTTGGTTCCTTATTCTTTAGAGCTGCCAGTTAATGAATGTAGCTGGGAGTCTGTTACTATCTGGTGTAGCCATACCTGAATCAGGAGTTAAGAGAAATGCCCGCTTTCTTTTCTGGTATCATCTTTTTTTGTAAGGTTGTAGTTTTATTCTTGGAAGTCATTTTAATTTGTGCATGAGATACTGATAACGCCTTGTTTGTGCTATCCTGTTTGATGAAGTAACTGCTGTGTGTGACTTTATTAGTCAGATGTAAATATACTATTAGTTTGTTGTCTGATTCTTACACTACTCATCCTCTATTCTGAAGCAAACCGTTTAGTTTTAAAAAGGAGCAATTTTGCAGGCTCCTTGTTTAATATGGATACTTAGTTTAAAAGACTATCCTTATTGTTATTAGTTATATCTAATGAAGTGTTCCTGCATTTTCATAATCTTATTCATGTTTGCTCATGTTATCATGAATGTATATTTGTACTTAGGGGTCCTGATTGCCAGATATTATACTTTTACATTTACAATATAACTCTTAACCTAGCTTCCCTGGCTTGTTGATTATGTTTGGTTCACTAGACGATGATGATGATGGTGTGTGTGTGTGTGTGTGTGTCTATATGCGTGCGTGCGTGTGTGTGTGTGTGTGTGTGTGTGTGTGTGTGTGTGTGTGTGTGTACATATTTTGACTTCATCCACTTGTCTGACAGGGAATTTAGTTTGTATTTATCTCTGATTTGTAATATGATTGTTGCTTGCCTTGCATTTAACTTATTTATAATTTGAATGTACTTTATTATTTTTATTCTGTGTTCTTAGTTGTTTAAACATTTCTATACTATTTAGTCTCAGTGCATTTGCTCAAGATAATTCAACTAATTTATAGTAGACCAGTTCATTAACATCTGATTCATTTTCAAGTGCTTCATTCATACAGTTTGCATTTATACTTATAATTAAGCACAATGATTATGATGAAATTGGATATTGAGTTGAAGTTAGCTGAATTTGTCCCCCAATGCTCCTGCTCTTAAACTAATCAGTGTTCTCTTCCTTGGACATTTTCTTGCATCTTTTATTTGTCGTTACTTTGAGGTTTCTCTTTCTACTAAAAGCTGATCTTAGCCATGGTCCTTTTTCTGTATTTCCATTATAATCTTCTGCTGTTTACTTACAGAAACCTTGAGTACTGCCACACATACCTACTGTGAACTATAAAAGCTTGATTAGCTCTTTCCCATAATCCTGTATCTTTTGTTTACAAAGACCTTGAGTATCACTGCACTTAACATCTGTGGAATATATGTGTATATAAATAGATATAGATAGATATACATAGATGTATAAATATATACGATTGATTAGCGTCCTGTGAATTAATGTGCATCACCTTGACATGCTTTTTTCTTCCTTTGGTCTGGTTGAAGCATACATTTACACTGTTTTACTATATGTGTTAGAAATATTTTGTCTGTTGGAATGACAAACATAGCTTGTATCCCGTAGGTTGTAGGGACCTCCTAGTTGAGAACACAATATATGATCTTCTCCAACAGCTTATTGGATGAGCATAGACCTGGTGCTGAGTAGTGATACAAAACTTTACTTTGCTTCTGTTTAACTTCCCCATCTCTGTTTCTATAAGCCTTTACTTATTTTCCTCAAATGTTTTAATCTTTGGATATTTAAATGAGACTTTTCCAATTAGTTGAAATTAATCTATTTGTCCTCTCCAAATAGCCAGGCTAAATACACCCAGTTCTTTTCTGTCTTGGGTCACTTTCAGATGTTTCTAGCTTTGGTCTTTCCCAGAGAGCGAGCATTTTCAGTAATCAAAACTTCCTTTCAGGCAACTGCTTCCTGCTGAATTTGGTTGTTATCAGTTCTTTCTATTGTTTTCTCAGTACCTACACACTCTCTAATTCTATAACTAAATAATAACTGAACGCTACCCTCATCCGCGGTGGTGCAGTGGTAGCATTGTTGCCTCACAGCAAGAGGTTCTCCCGTCGATTCTTGGCTGGAGTGTGGGGAGTACCTTCAGTGTGGTCTTCATGTCCTCCCCGTGGTTGGGTGGGCGTTCGAAAGACATGTGTAAATGGGCATGCCTTTGTTGAAGGTTGAACGTCGAGCTGGCACTTCGGCGTTCGTGAAAATCTACTACCAATCATTAGCGGACAGGAGTTCCGCTGCGGCGACCCCTAACTGGGAAAAGCCGAAGCGACAAAGAAAAGACCCAGATATTTCTAATTGGCTATTCTTATCCATCAAACTATCACATATTATTATGACTTATCTATCCTTTCCACAGTCTGAAAAAAATAATCCTCATTCCCTTTCACTTTTAACTGACCCCGCTTTATCCCCTCAGTGATAGAGTCAGCTGTAGATTTCTTTGAAAAATCATTGTTCTTAATTTAATATTCTGTCTTCTCTCTTATTTCTTCCCTGCAGGGTTCAATAAGGTTGCTGTCCCTGGCTCATTCCTTCCTTGAAAACCCATTTGGAACTGTGAACTACATCCAGCCTCATTAATCCAAAAAAAAAAAAAAAACAAGTCATTAACATTAAAGTTAAGATTCTCAGAAGTTAATGCAGTTTCATTCAAATTAGTTAACTCTTTCCCCTCCAGTACAGCTCTTTTGAGTGTGTACCTTTAACTCCCAGTAGATGTGGCTTGACCCATTAAAAATGAAGTTTTCACCTTACAGTTCTAACAAATACCTCATTGACAGTGGTCAGATATCAATACATTTGTGTTTGCTATCATTTATGCTTCAAGATAAAATATTCTGATACACTGTATGTAGCATGGTTTTGGAATTATTAGTGTAAATATGAACAAGCAATATTTGACATCTAGAGGCGCAGTAGGAGGAAACTGCAGAAACACCTGGAAGTGTACTTGGCTGTAATGAGTACCTAAAAAGCAATGGAGGAATGTGCCACCTTTAAACATCCAAAATTGTTTTGAAAGCAGATGAACAAACTTTTGTGACATCCCCATGAATCTAGTTCTACACACTTCACTATATTTATTTATGAAAACTACGTGTTGAACTTTTGTACATCATATTTTTTCTCCTTTGAGCCCCTCTTGCCATTTCATCCCTCTGTTTCCTCTCTAGCATTCTTTGATTCCATACACAATCTCCTTCTCCATCATACCTGTCTGTCTTCCTATTTGTCTATGATTCATTATTGTCATTTCATTTTCTGTTTCATGAAATCTCCGTAATCAAAAAAAAAAAAAATCAAAAAGTAACTTTATTGTCATTCAGACCATGCAGAAAAATGCACAGCTGAACAAAATTACATTCCTCCAAGCACAGTGTACATTAGAAACACAAAAACAGACATATGTACAACAGTAACAACAACAGTGACCGAGCCAACCAAGGCACAGAGTGCATCAAGCTTTGTCAACCATGCATGATTACATGGACTACAGCATCCCCTCCAACCACACTGCTGCCATTCCATTCCCACTCCAGCAGCTTTTCAGTCTGGTCCAGTTCCTCCAACACCACAGATCAAAAAAAAAATGATTTAAACACAACTGTCATACAAAGTCAGGCCATCTCTACTTGAGTACAGTGCAACCACCGCTACCTGAAGGCCCAACCAGCCACAACCAGCCAGCAATCTGTCACAACCAGCCAGCAATCTTTCCACCATCCTTATCATCTATACCATCACTGGTTCTTTGTCTGACACCACCAATAGCGTCCCAAATCTAGACCAATTCCTCCAACCCAACAAATTCAGTCCAGTCCTTACAAATGAACATGACAGACAAAATCTGACTTCTTCCCTCCACGTTTAGTTCAAACTCGCCACTGAGGCCACTGTAGGCCCAAACTTCCACTAATCAGTCCACCGTTTCTCAAGAAAGGAAAACACAAACATCAGCACTGCAGTTCACCACACACTCGAGTAGGTCAAGAATGAACCACCATCGGACTGCACATTGACAGTTCACAGATTAACATAAATAACTTTAACATAAATAAAATTAACATAGATTACATAAGTACACAGAACGGACTCAGGAGCCCGAGAGGCTGCTGCCACACAGTAGGGAAGTTAATCATTTGTTTCAGGCCCTTCAAAAAAGGTATTTGCTTCACCAAATTAACTTCATTATTCTTCCCTCAAAATGAGTCTTTCTTTTTAGCTAAATATTATTTCCTTACCTCACACATTATTACTTCTGTATTGAAGCATGCTATTACCCCTCTATTTTCGTCTTTGTCGCTACCTATAGCTTCATCTCTGACATCACATAGTGAGCTCAAGGGTGACTCTCTCATCGCTGCTATTCTGCCTTACCCTTAACCCATTAAGCTGTCTACTTAACAGCTTAGGCCATGGGTATAATTTGGCTCCTAGAAAACAACAAAGTGTAAAGACTTCTCATCTTCTCTTTGTCGATTATTTAAAACTGTATAGCTCATCAGATGAGGAACTGAAAGCACAACTGCAAGTTGTCAAAACTTTCAGATGATATAAGAATGTCATTTGGACTTGATAAATGTGCAAAAGCAACCTTTAAAGCAGGAAAACTGCAGTGTCAAGAAAACATCAGTTTAGGACAAAAAAGAGATATGAAAGAACTTGAGCAAGAGGGAGTGTATAAATACTTGGGAATTGATGAAGGATCAACAGTAAAACATGAACACATGCGAATAATAGTAAGGAATATTTCAGAAGACTTAAATTAATCCTGAAAACTTCATTGACATCTAGGAACAAAATTCAAGCTATAAACCAATTTGCTCTTCCTGTCCTAACTTACAGTTTTGGAGTGATTGACTGCCCCTAAAACGTGTTGGATAGATTAGCTAGGAAAACAAGAAGGATGCTTCATGCTCACCAAATGATTTATAAAAATCAGTGCATACCAAGATTATATATTCCCCATTCTGAAAGAGGGATAGGCCTCCTTGAAATTGATTATATGTATAGATCTGCAATCATGGGACTCCACACATATCTGCTGACCTCACAAGACCCACACGTAGTGAAAGTTTTGAAACACGAGGAGAATAAATCTAAGATGACTTTTCTGCTTAATTTAGCAGTAGCATATCAGTGTCAAGCAGGAATGGAAATCAAACCAGAAGTGGATAAAAATCAGGCAGCAACTGAATGTGCCAAAAAACAAAAGAAAGAATATAAGATGAAGGATCAGATGAGAAGGCAAGAAATGTGGAAAAAAGCATAAATGTAGTTGCAAATATATAAAACTTCTGGAAGAACCTCATGTTGATCAGGAATGAATGCAGGAATGGTTAAGAAGAAGTGAATTCAAACCAAGAGACGAAAGGTTAATTTTGGCAGCCCAAGATATTGGGCTATGTACATGTTGGTTTACAAAGTCCATTGAACATGTGGGAGAAACAGACAAATGTGGGATGTTATGTAGTCTATCTCGCCTACATTCTTACCCGTGGGTTCGGAGCCGAATATCGGCTCTGACTCGGCCGACTTTACTAGCTTGAATTCTTTCATTGGCTGGGTTAAGCAGGTATCCCATGGTGCACTGCTCCATATCCCCAGATCTAGTTTGCAACTCGTGTAGCTCGGACGTGGTCTCACTTGGCTGTGGCTAAGTACCCTCTTTTTTCTTGTCTTAAGAAAAGTTTTGATTCCTATCAAAAGCTATTTTCATAGCTAATTGTTTAAGCTTGTCTAAGTTTGTCTAGTTTGTCAAGAATTGTGATTGTGTGATTGTTGTGTGGTATCTCACTAATTGTTCCCTTGGGCTAGGCCCGTTTCAGTTAGAGGGCCTCGTTCTCCTCTGTTGCCTTCTGTGTGAGTACGGTCCAGACCGTTTAAATTAGAGGTTTGGGCTTCCTTTCCTTGTGGTTTTCAATCCCTTGTTCAGAGTTTGTACTTGATTTTTGGTGTGTGTTTGATCACTGTTTTAGTGTTGGTTACTTTTAGCTTTGTTCCTGCTTTTACAGAGTGAATGCCTGTGCATTGTTTCAGACTTGGTTTTGCGTTGTGGGCATAGTAGTTAAGATGTCTAAGGATACCAAGGAGCACAAACCTTCGGGTTTTAAAAAGTGCTCTAAATGTGGGTACAAAATGTCCATTACCAATGGGCATTCCATTTGTATCTACTGCTTAGGAGCCATCCATCTGCAGGAATCCTGCAGCTTTTGTCATGCGTTTAGCCCTAGAGTTCTTCAAGAGAGAAAGAATAAGCTAATCTTAAAGGGACTATTAAAACCCTCTTTTGAAGAGGCTATGGATTCATCTTCCAGTGGTAAGTCAAAATCTGGCAAGTCAAAAAAGAGATCTCTGGCTCCGTCAGCTTCATCGGAGCCCCCGGAGAAAATCTCAAAAACTGCATCGACCTCCTCGGTCCACTGTCCTCAGGGCCGCAGGAAGGATCAGTATTGATGGAACCTGCGTCGGCTCCAATTTTATTGGAACTTCTAGGAGCAGATTGCCCAGTCTCAGACCAGCTTCTCCTGAGAGGAGATCTCATTCTCCATCCCTGTCCTCGAAATCCTCCAGGACCCTTTCGGATGTGGATATTGATAGAGTGGTTCAGAGGCTCCTCCAGTCACTGTTTTTGGCAAAATTGTTTTCGGCTCCGGCCCAGACAGCTCCGGAGTCCGTCCCGACCCCGTCTTCGAGCATTCCTCCTCCGAGCGCATCTCTGTCTTCAGAGCTGGAGTGTTCCGCACCGCATGATGTTTCTAGGCCGGCTCCAATGCCCCATTTGTCTCCATCGGTACCGGCATCGGCTCCGACCCCATCGGCTCCATCCTCGGGGTTCGGGACTCAGATTCTTCGGTCGGGCCTGAGGGGGACATCTTGGGGCTTATTTCAGTTCCGAACCTCCCTCTTGGTGTTTTGGCCTGTGAAACTCAGACCCCCATCATGGCCTTGGAGACTGGTCGCTCCTCGGATTCAGGGGGGCGGCCTTCAAGGTTATGCGGACTGCGCTGGCCAGATCGTCAGCTACATCAGGCGGGTCGGTCACTCTGTCCCCCACTACTCCGGTGAGAGCTACTAATCACCACCCATCCATGGACAGCAGAGCACCAGGGCCTAGGGATACCCCCATGAGTGGTCCCCAAATTTCTGAGGGTCCCTCAGAGTTCGTGCCTGAGGAGCCCCCCAGAAAGAAAACGTGCAAGAGGAAGCACATAGACTCCCAGGATGAGTCCCTCACCTCTGATACTGACCTCGAGGAATCAGAGGGGTCCCCCAAGTCATCCTCTGATGATGTTTCCTTCTCCGATATCCTGGAGATACTGAAACAAAGAGGTGACTGGCATTCCAAAGCCCCTTCTGAGGAGGAGTCAGTATTCCTTAAGGCTTTTGGTGCTCAGCCCTCTGCCTTCTGGGTGTCTCCACCCTTGGACAAACTCCTTGACCTGATTTGTCGAAGAGTGTGGGAGAACCCTGATTCTGTGGAGCCCATGCCCAGGCGTCCCAACAAGTTTCTTTCCACCCCCCCCAGGGCAAAAAGTTTCTGTCTAAAGGAGTCCCTGTAGATGCCATGGTGGTGGCGGCAGCCACTCAGAAGGAAGTAGCAGAGTCTTCTTCATTCGTCCATCCTCCTAACAAGGAGTCTAGGACCATGGATCGGTACGGGAAGCATACACTCTCATCAGCAACCTTTACATTACGGTCGCTGAATTACCTGTCTCACTTCACTCGGCTCCAGAGAGATATCCTCAAAGAGTTAGGAGATACTCTTGTGGGTAACGTTCCTGAGGCGGTGGCTCAGATGGTTAACGCCCAGGTCTCTACCCTTACTCCATTGTTAAATCATCCATGTGAATCATTTCGTATGTAGTCGAGGGAGCGAGTAGGGCAGCAAGCTCAGGGGTCACCCTTAGAAGGCAAGCCTGGCTGCACCTGTGTCACTTTGCGGAGGCCTTCAAGTCTTCCTTCACTGACACCCCCTTTGATGGTTCCTCTTTGTTTGGGACCAAAGTTAAAGACACCCTCACCAGGTGCGAGCAAGAGGGAAAGACCCTGTCTGCCGTAGGGGTCTGTTTTTCCCTTCCTTCTAGGCCTTATACCAAGGCTCAGTGGGGGTGGGGAGATGTGGTTCAAGAAATCACATAGGTTTTTTCCTGCCGCACAAGGTGAACCCCCCTCCAGAGGCAGAGGAGGGGGGTTAATCAGGGAGATGTCGCCCCAGAGGCAGAGGGGGCCCCCGCAATTTGGGAGACCATGATTCCTTTCGTGGCTCTCCATACTCTCATTCCTGAGGGTGCGCCCGACTGCGCTTATCTGGAGCCAGTCGGGGGTTGAATTTCCTTATATCTGGAAGCCTGGGAAAGCATTACCCAGGACCGATGGGTATTACGGATAATTTCCAGAGGTTATCTCATTCCATTCTCATCAGAACCCCTGCCAATCAGAAAAATCCCAGACGTACCACCCAGTCAAAGGGATCAAGCAGCCTCAGAGTTCTCACAGCTGCTAGAAAAAGGAGCCATCCAGCGTGTCCCCTCAGACCAAATCGGATTAGGGACTTACTCAAGATTCCTTTTGGTGCTGAAAAGAACAGGGGACCTGAGACCCATACTAGATCTCAGCCAACCGAACAACTACATACACAAGTCCAAGTTCCATATGGTCACACTACAATTGATTCTCCCATTGTTGAGAGAAGAGGTATGGATGTGCTCCATCGACGTCAAGGATGCTTACTACCATGTGAAATGTACAGAGCATCCAGGAGTCACCTACGCTTCTGGCTGGGAGCCAGTCATTTCCAGTTTCGAGCCCTGACCTTTGGTCTCACCACAGCCCCCAGGGTGTTCACCAAGTGTATGGCAGTGGTGACGGCTCACTTGAGACGTCACTGATTCCAGGTGTTTCCGTATCTGGATGACTGGCTCTTTACCGCTCCCACCAGGCATCAACTAGTTCATAGCAGGGACGCTACCATCAATCTATGTCACCAGTTGGGTATAACAATAAATTGGGAAAAATCTGCCTTATTGCCCTTGCAGTGTGTCACCTTCATAGGAGCAGAATTAGACACCATTCGAATGCGAGCATTTTTACCGCAGGAAAGGATCAGAGCCTTACAACAACAGATACACATGCTTATGCCCCTGAGACAAGCGAAGGCAAGATGGGTTTTCCAGCTCCTAGGGACCATGGCAGCAACAATCATGTTGGTCCCTGTAGCAAGATTACACATGAGAATTCTCCAATGGCTCCTCTTTGTTCAATGGTCTCTCCAAAGACTTCCACTGTCTCATCCCATCTTGCTCATAGACAGATGCAAGCAGGACTTCGGTTGGTGGCTGTGCACCAACAATTTGGACGGGGGAAAGCCCTTAGTTCCACCCATCCCAGTTGCCACGGTGACCACGGACACTTCCCAGATGGGGGGGGGGGGCATTATCTTGGCAGGACAGTCTAAGGCATGTGGCAAGAACACGAGATACATCTGCATATAAACATCCTAGAGATGAGAGCAGTGCTACTTGCATTGCAGGCAGTTCAGAGTGTTCTTCCTCTAGGGACGATTGCGATACACTCAGACAACATGTCAGTTGTGTGGTATCTAAACAAGCAGGGGGGAACCAGGTCTTACCCTCTGTGCAGCGAGGCCATGCGAGTGTGGCATTGGGTAGTAACTTCCCAATGGTTTCTGGTGGCAACGCACATTCCAGGGAAGTCCAATGTGATTGCGGACAGGCTAAGCAGAGCTATCCTGATGCCTTACAAGTGGTTCCTGAATCGCCTTGTTGCAGAGCGAATCTTCAGCAGATGGGGTCAACCTTGCTGTGACCTTTGTGCCAACCCCCTCAATGCGAAATTCAGCAACTACTTCTCACTGATTTCCCCCCACACCCACAGGGGGAGTCAACCAGGGATGCTCTGGTTCACGATTGGCCCTCCGGTCTGCTTTATGCTTTCCCTCCGTTTTCCCTGCTGTCAAAGGTGATTCAAAAAGCGCAATCCTTAAGAAGCAGAATCATTCTGATTGCTCCACGCTAGCCTCGCCAAGTTTGGTTCCCCTTTCTTCAGCAATTCATTGTGGATATTTCTTGGATTCTGGACCCTCAACCAGATTTACTGACACATATGTCAGGACAGTTCCACCCCTCCCTGATGACCCTCCGGTTGACAGCCTGGCTACTCCACTTCCATCGTTAGTCAGACTTCATAATTTCTCACCAGTAGTGGTTCATATATTATCGTCCTGTCATAAACCATCCACTAGAAAGATTTATTCTAGTAAATGGAAAAGGTTTTCTATGTGGGCACATACCAGAGGCATTGATCCTTACACAGCTCCAATCGCTTCAGTACTGGAGTTTTTGTCTATGCTTTTCCATCAGGGTTCCGCTTCAGCCACCATCAAAGTTGAACTGGCGGTGATCTCTAATTTCCACGTAGCAAATGAGCCTAGTCTCATGGCGCATAGACTATGCAAGGCATTCCTGAAGGGTACTCTGTTGCTTCGTCCCCCGGTGTCCGAACCTATCATGCCCTGGGATCTCAGTTTTGTTCTACAAGCCCTTACTTTACCACCTTTCGAGCCTGCAGCTACCTGCAAATTGAAATTCTTGACCTGGAAAACAGCCTTCTTAACAGCAATCACTTCAGCAAGGTGAGTTTCAGAAATTTAAGCCCTCTCTATCAAACCTCTATATTTAATCTTCCATAAAGACAGGGTCTCTCTCAGACCAAACCCTTCATTCCTTCCTAAAGTGGCTTCCGTGTCTAACCTAAATCAGTCCATTGAGCTGCCTGTCTCCTTTCCCCACTTTTCTAACACGGCAGAATTTAGATTTCACCAGTTGGATGTACATAGACAATTACACTTCTATCTACACCGCACAAAAGATATCCGGAAGTCTGACCAACTTTTTGTTTCCTTTTCGGAAAACCGAATGGGTTCCCCGGTCTCCAGGGTCACACTGTCTAGATGGATATCTAGTTGTATCTCTTTCATCTATCAAGCAGGAGGTAAAGATCTGCCATTTCTTGTCAAGGCTCACTCTACTCGGGCTGTTTCCACATCCACAGCCTATCAAGCCAGATTGTCAATGGATGATATATGTGCTGCAGCTACTTGGGCTTCTCCTCACACATTTGTTTCTCATTACAAATTGGATGTGGTCTCCAGGGGCAGGTCTTCCTTTGGCTCCACAGTTCTCAGGAGTATTTTCCTATGAACCACGCAGGATGTAGGTGCTAGGGACGCTGTCCCACGGGTAAGAATGTAGGCGAGATAGGACTACATAACATCAAGAAGTTATGTACTCACCATAACGTTCGATGTATGTAGTCCATCTCGCTTCACATTCTTACTTGCCTTCCCACCTTCCCCCTTCCTGGAGGATTTGGAGGTTAGGTTGTTATCTGCAAAGTTCCCTTGCTTAGCTTATTCTTTATCTGGATGTGATGTGTGCATGGAGTACAAATGAGTTTTGCAGCAAACTAGATCTGGGGATATGGAGCAGTGCACCATGGGATACCTGCTTAGCCCAGCCAATGAAAGACTTCAAGCTAGTAAAATTGGCCGAGTCAGAGCTGATATTCGGCTCTGAACCCACGGGTAAGAATGTGAGGTGAGATGGACTACATACATCTAACATTATGGTGAGTACATAACTTCTTGTTTTAGTAAAACTGAACTGGAAACTGTTGCACACCTTGTTGCAGGTTCCGACATACTAATGGCAGAAAGACTGTATACTGAAAGGTATAATAATGTTGCAAGATTGTTGCACTGGGGATTGTGCAAACATTATGGTATTGAAGTGGCTGAAAAACAGGGGAAACGAGCCACAAAGCATCACAGAAAATGATGAAGTTTATATCACACAGGACCACCCATTACCCACAGTTCAAAAGATAGATGCTAGAAAACTGGATATAGTGGTTCACATAGCCGGCCTTAGGCATAGGCCAACTAGGTGGCCGTCTTGGGCGCTGCTCTAGCAGGGGCACTTTTCCAGTATTTATTTGGTGTAGGTAGACCAGGATGGGGGCACCTGGGTGTTGTTGGGGGCACCGTGGAGCCCTTTTGCCTAGGGCACCATTTGACCGAAGGCCGCTCCTGGTGGTTCAAGAAAAGAAGGCAAGAGCAGCATTGATCATTGAAATCACCACACCCAGTGACTACATTGTCTTGTGTACAGAGAGACACAATGCCATAAAATATCAGGATCTGCAGGCAGAAATGAGAGCAATGTGGAAAAAAGATACCCAGACAGTTCCAATTGTAGTAGGAGCAACGGATTTTATAAAAAGGAATCTACAATCGTATTTAGATATGTTACTAATCTATCCAAACGAATTGCAGAAAGAGTCATTATTGGGCAAATTGCGGGTGCTCCAAAGAGCACTTTTGGCTGACATGAAAGATTGAAACAATACTAATTTCATGAACTTTAATCTTACTTTGTCTTAGGAATGAGGTCCATTCCCGTCATGGTATTAGAAACCCAAAAGACTTTGGAGAAATTAAAATGAGCTCAAGCCAACTTATGTTCTTTCCTACCAGGCCATACAAGTTGTATATTGTCAAGTTAAGTTCATTAATAAACAGACTCTTTTTTCCATATGTATTACATTCTTGGACCACTTAATGTGCCTCCTTTGCCATTTTGTCTTTAAATAACTCTGTCAACAACAACGTGTGTTAAGCCTTAGTCTCAAGCAATTATTTCATTAATGTTAAAAGGTCATGGTACACCACTCTATTTTGACTGAGTAGCTCAAAATAGTGGCATCTGGAGACTGACCACTTGACTTAGGGACTCGTACTAGCAGGAATGTTCTAGTTAGGATACACATTTCTCTTTCTAATTGCACTGCTTCTTGTTGAGAGTGCCTGAAGGTTTGGTATTCGTTTTTTTCTCTTTATTAATAGTTGTCTGCAATATTGCCAGCATCCATACCATTAATTCTGATTAACTCATCCTTCTCAGGTCTCATTGTACTTCTACACCTTTGTAAACCTGTTATCAGGCTGATGTCCTATATCTAAAAAATTGACGTTCAGCCAAAAATCTCCTGATTCTCAATTGTAAGCCCAGTCCTTTGACATTTGGTGCACCTAAAATATTTCTTCATTTCTTTCCTTTTATGCCTTTCTGACAGTTGTACACTAGTCTCCTGCATTCTCTATTTTAACTGTTTTATGTTTTGATTTCATGCCTACCTCTCATTTTTCTTGCATACTGAATGCATTTATGCATCTTCTGTTAAACAGCTCATAAATGGATATAAAAATATTTGAACTATTACCCATGAAGATAGAGTTGCCATGGAAAAAAAACAGTTATTCCTCATAGTGAATATGCTTCCCTTAGTGACTTTTTGCCTTAGATTGCCCTTAATAAAGCCTACTGTTTTATTTTTCTGTCCCTTGAGTGGGACCACTATTATGTTTCTTAATCCCAAACTTTCTTCCTGTTGTGGGAATATCAATCCTCACTTTTGCCACCTTTATACCATTATTTCTTCTATAGTAACAGAGGGCATCCTTCCATGTCACTGTTACAGTATTTTTTACCTAAGGGATTTCCTGCCAAGGATAGCCCAACTTCTGGCCAGTATACCAAAGCCTTTAGTACTTATAGGCATTGTACATCACACATATGCTGCCTATGCAAGATATAGAGCATAATGGTGATGTAAAGATACACACACACTCAGAACTTCTTTGCTGCTAGTCTGAGTGCTGTTAAATGTTGGTCTGAATGCCCTTTTGCTGTGCCAGTTAGCCATATTATCAGATAAGTGTCCCGTTGGGGTTTGTTCCATTTTTTCTATTATTTAGTTAAAGCCCACCTGTCAGCAGTTTCAGCTTGTCTGCCCTTGACTCCTTCTCTAGCCTGTAGATTTGAGGTCAAGCAAATTCTTAATAGTGTCCTTCATGTCAGTCCTCCCAGGAAGCCTATTTTGCCTTCCTGGGAGCTCAGTTTTATACTTGAAAAATTGACTCAGACTTTATTTGAGCCTGCTTCTTCAGCTTTCTTACAGCATCGTACTTGGAAGACTGTTCTTCTTTTAGCTCTCTCTTTAGCCAAGAGGGTGTCTGAACTGCAGGCTCTCATGGCTGTTCCTTCTTTCTTAGTTTTCTACAGAGACAGAGTGTATCGTCATACTAATCCTTCTTTTATGCCCAAGGTGTCTCTTAATCAGTCTATTTATCTTTCTTCCTTTTTTTCTTCTCCGCAGACTCCCAGTGCGAAGTTTCTTCACACCTTGAATTTGCATAGACAGCTCAGATATTATTTGGATAAAGCCAAACGTATTCACAAATCTGAGCAGCTTTTTGTTTATTTTCATCCCGGGACTTTGGGTTTGGTTGTTTCTAAACAAACCATCTCCTTCTAGATTTCTAAGGCCATTTCTTTTTGTTATTCTTTTAGTGGAAAATGTGTTTCATTGTCAGTAAAGGTGCATTCTTCTAGGGCAGTGGCCTCCTCTGGTGCTTTTCTCCAGGATTTGGGTACCAGTTCCATCCTTGAGGGTGCTACTTGGTCCTTTGTACATACTTTCAATAAACATTACAAGTTGGATGTTATTTTCAGTGCCAGGGCAGGTTTTGCCAGGGCCATCCTGCATGGGTTTGTGAGGGCACTTTTGTGCCTTCATCCTTCCAAGTTTCCTCTTTAGCTGTCGTACTTTCCCTTAGGTAAAGAATACTGGAAAAGTGATACAGAAGGACATAGTACAGTTGTGTATTATCTTACCATAAGACTAGATGTTCTTCTCTTTACTGTTGAAGTATTTGCTCTCTTTCTTTTACCCCTTTGTTTTAGCTCTTGCCACGTAGTATTCTTGCCCTTCTGGCTGAGGAGTTCTTTGTCTTCTTTCTTTTTCTTCTTCTGGATGCACATGTTCTCCTTCTCCCTAAGACTATTCTGTTCCTCCTGGGGCTTTTTCAGTTCTGAGAGTGTGCATCCATATGTCACCTTTATGCCCCGTGCCTTGCATGGGGAGCATATGTTTGACGTATGACGCTTATAAGTACTAAAGGTTTTGATATAATGGCTGGCTATTGGGTTTCCTTGACAGGAGATCATTTAGGTAATGAATACTGCTACAATGAACAGACAGTCATCTTCTGTTATGGTAAGATTTTACACAACTGTTATTTCTCCCTTGTATAGCTGATCTTCATTTCCCTTACTTGCTACACTGTTCATGACCAGAAGATAGGTGCTCCCACTCTTCTATGCTCTGCTTCCCCATCTTTTCATTAGCATTTTCTGATAAATATTTTTATATCACTGTTTTCATGCTTTTCAGCTGTGTTCTCATCACACTGGGAAACTATGTAGTCTAAAAACTGTCAGGATACATATTTCCTTCCACAGAGTGCTTTCAGTGTACCTGCTTCAGATGATCTTGCTTACCTCAGACTCACCATTTTTTCATCCTGATTTCCCCTGATGTCATAAGTAATGATAGTTCCACGGTCCCATTTGTGTCTATGTAACTCTCCATGGCCATAGTACTTCCTAATATTGTGGTGTTGTGCGAGTGCATATAGTGTCCCCCTTTTTCTTATCTACTGTCTGTTTTTAGTCTGTAGTATGGAATAAATAAACTAAGTACGTAACTAAATTCACAGTATGACTGAAGTCAGAAGCATCCTCCAATAATTTGTTATTCAGAGATTATGCTAATGCAGGTCTAGTAAAGCTGAGTAATGTCCTGGCAAAACTCAGCTTTCCCTTCTACTCCAAAAACCCCACTACAAGTGCAGAATCCTTCACTGCCAGTTTCTATGAGACACATAGTAGCATCTGCCCTCCTCCAAAATAAATACAATGCCAAGTTTAAGAGTAAACTCTTAGGGAAGACCCCTAATACAAACAGGCTGTACAATAAAAGGAAAAAAAAATCTAATTCTGCCAATGACAAAAATGCTCTTGCTAAGGCTAGCAGAGAACCTTGGACCCTGATTAACTCAACCAAAGGTAGATATGAGGTAAAAATAGTCTTCCAGGCAAAAGACAATCACAAAGCCTTTCCTAAATATGTCAGAAACCTCACAAATAATGCTCAAAATTGCACTGAGCTAATTGCGAATGATATTCCATACTTTATGCCCAAAGATATATCCAATCTACTGGCAGATAAATTTAGCTCCACCTTCACCCCCTCCACCCCCTTACCCTGACTGCTTAACAGTGTCTGCACCTCCCCCTCAAATCACCCAGTAATAAGTCCTCAAGGCATTATCCAAGGCCAAGAACACTGCTTTTGTGGGGCCAGATAACATTCCAGGATGCCTGTTGGTCAGCCTAAAACATGACCTGTCAAACTCCCTTCAGATGCTTTTCACTATTACCATCCAAACAAGATTTGTACCAAATGAACAGAGGACTGTAACAGTCATCGCCCTTTACAAAGGTGTGGTGTCAAACTATCTAGGCAACTATAAACCTATGACTCTGACCTACCTCATCTGTAAGGCTATAGAAAGGATCTGTATGGAATTAATAAATGAAGGCATAGGCAACCTACAAGCTATCATCCAGAGCCTGTTTAGTTTTGCCAAAGGCAAAATCCTGCCTACTCGAGTTGGCTGATTTATCTGAGAAGGTCACTAAAGTAATCAATGAAGGAAAAACTGTTCACCTTGCAAAGACATTCAACAGTGGTTCCCTATTACGTGATCGAAACCTTAGGTTATCGAACACCTAAAGGTTGATTACTAAACGTCGAAGTCTGAAAATTGCAAATGGCCATTTCTACACAGGCAAACAAGTCATTTGGCCGTTACACGGACTTTGTTCTTTTCCTGCTGTAGAGCGATCTCAGAGTTGGTATATTTAGTTAGGTGTGTGGGGGGGTGGGGGCAAACCCCACCCACTTCATTTTTGTTTAAAACTTTTTTTTTTTTTAATTTGGCCAATGGCATTGCTTCCCTATGTAGAAACAGCCATTTTTGATGTTAAGGGTTTGATATTTCATGATCGACCTTTAGGTATTCGATAATTTAAGGTTTTGATCATGTAATATAGACCCTTCAAAAGCATCTCCCATTCAGGCATAGTTAATAAACTCATCCAGCTAAATATAAATCCCTATATAACTCACTAAATAGCAAATTGGCTGACAAATAGAACCCAAGAAATTAGGTTGGGTGGATTTACCTCCACCAAGAGACCTGTCACTAGTGGAGTATTCTAGGGCCTGGTCCTCAGGCCTGTCCTTTTTGGCATCTACTTCTCAGAGGTCAAAGGAAAGGTTGAGGGCTGGTGATTGTAAACTTGGTGCCATCATAAACTCTCCAGAAGACACCAAGATCCTTCAGGCATGCTTGTCAAAATCATGGCCTAAAACTAAACACCAAAAAGTGCATAATTATATCCTTCTGCAAGCAAGATGTCCCCTAAACTATCATATCAACAACACTTCCCTGAAAATTGAACCAGTATTGAGGGACCTGGGAATATATGTAGACAGTGAGCTGTTGTTTGACACCACATGTTGGCTATTTTTAGGAAGTCCTTCTTTATAGCACAATTTACTAGCAAGGGCATGACATCCACCTCTAGGAAGATGATCATTTCACTGTATACTGCACTCAGTAGAACAGTCATTGAAAATAATGCCCCATTCAGCATGTACCTGTCCAAGCACTTGCCTCAGCCTAAGTGACCACAACTTTTTCTCACCAAGAAAATCAAGGGACTAAATCAGAAAAGCTACTCTAACCACCTGAAAGCACTGTCCTTATTTTCAGTGTCCTACAGGATGCTAAAGGGAGATCTCTACTTTCCATACATAGCCTCTGTCAACCCCATCCTTTCAGACCTTCTACTCATCTGCATCTGTAAGTCTAATAGTGGCAGAAAAACCCACTGTAGAGACTTCAATCTCTATGGCAACGTAAACTGAATATGCTGGAGGGATAGACAGGTCTCAGAGAGAGGACCACTTCTGTGAAACTGCCTTCCTTTCCATGTGATGCTAAGTACATTCCTTACTTTATTCAAGCGCACCCTGGATGCATAGATGGAGAACCTTAAATTCACCCCTTATTTGGCATTCTTGCCCCTTATGGACAAGAGGAACATGTAAATATCTGCTCCATGGTTATGGTTATTCACACTTAGTATACAAAGGGTTTTTGACAGCACTAAAGGATTATATCACCTGGGGTACAGGGCCTTGGTACTAAACTACTAAGGCTAAAAATGCAGCACAAATTCATGACTAGGCTGTTAAAAAACTCATTACATATGAGTGACTCCTCCAGGTGCATCTGCAGTTAACTCCCACTGATGCCTCTAGGCATCATATATTGCTTGTTCATATTTGCATTACAAATTCCAAAACCATGCTATGTACAAGGTTTTAAAAGATTTCATCTTAAATCTTACACAATGGCAAACTCAACTGCATTAATATTTGACCTCTGTCTAATGCAGGTAAGGCGATATTAACTGTTGTTTTTATTATATTAATTTATATAGATATAATGTTCACATTCTTCTAAATATCTCAAGTACTAAGTAATACAGACAGAACTCCTCAGCCTCGTATGAAAGCATTCAACTAGATGAATAAAATGCTGACAGCATGTGTGTAACTTCAACAATTGCTGAGATACTGTAAGTTGTTTACAAAATGTTACAAACTTAATAGTTACTGTGTTTACTGTGATTTAAGAAAATTCAGTTTAAGACCTAGAACCTAAGGAGTACTAACACTATAAAAATAGTATGTGCTGAAGTGTTTGCCATTTATATTTCTCTCATAACCACTATGGTTCCAGAGATATGAACATTTGTTTGAAATGTGAGGACATAATTTGATTCTGTCAAAAGGCTTAGGCACCGCCCATTGGAAGTTACACTGCAAACTTCCTGAGCTCCATTGGAGCGAATAAGTTAAAAGATCCTCACAGATTGATAGCCTAGAAAGTAACTTTTAAATTATTGTAAAAAGAAAAAAAAAAAAAAAAAGAGTTGAATTTTTTAGAATTGTTTTTTTTACCAAGTACACATTTTTGCAAATATCTGACTTGTATCTGCCTGACAAGTTCATGTTTTGTATTTTACTTTATATACAGAAATATTTTTTTCACCTTAATACAGCTGGCATACTCAAAAAAATCATACACTTCATCCTGATATACAGAGAGCATTACTGATGTTCAACAAACACACTGACTTACTGGCACGTGGGTATGGGGTGCCTTTCTACCCTCCCTCTGGCAGTCTGTCAGAATTCAGAATTCCTCCCACTGCTAGGGTTGCCACCTTTTCAAATGCCCAAAGTGGAACATTTTTGGTACAAACTTCAGATTTTGCAGAGCAAAACATACTCACGGCCAATACAAAGGACAAAACTTCACTTTTTTGCCTAAATAAAAGCTTATTCTTATAGCATTTTAGTTGCTTATTCTGTTTCTTATAACATTTAGGTGTTTCAGATACAGAATAACTGTTTTATGCAACTATTACATAAAATATAGGAAATATTTTTGTCCTAAAATCTCAGGACATTTGCCATTTTTTCAATTTTTCTGCAGGACAAAATTGCCTGAAGAGGGACTGTCCCTCGCAAAGTGGGACAGGTGGTAACCTTACTCACTGCTTGTGTGTGAGTGAGAAGGACCATTCACTTGGCAGGACCAAGGCAGCTCTTCACACTCACAGACAGGACCCTTTTTCTGACTGTGACACAAGAAAACTGAAAGATCTCTTGAGATATTTTTTCTGTCTTGGGATTTCAGCTGCAGAGCTCAGATTAGAAACTCCTTGTGGGTTTTATTCCTCCATCTGCCTTTTATGTCAGTGCTTGAATGGTTTATTCTACTTACTTATTTTTTCTAGTAAAAATATTATATATATTTTAGTATTATTTATCTTACATTATATGTCTTATACTGTCTTTGTTAAGCTCTTTCTGAGTTTCTGTGAGGTTTTTATCTCTTAAAGTATAATGTTGAAGGGAGTTTTTGCAGTAAGGCCATTTTAGTGCAGTTCCTCTCATGACCTTGTGCTGCCAGAACTAAGAGTAAGTTGTTGCTTTTATTTCTATTGATCAAAAGCTTCTTTTAAAAGTTTTGTCAGGAAAACTTGCTGTTTTGCTTTTGTTTTCCTTTGGGGCTATGATTATTTGAGTTTTTTCAGCATATTTACAGCATTTTAAAATATATTTTTTTAATTATCGACTTAAATGCCATTTTGTTTGTGAAACATTTTGGACAGGAATTTTTCTTAAGTTTATATTTAATTCCTTGTCTAGGATATGACAGGTCATTTACATTCAATTGGTCAGCCCATCCAGTATGCCCATTGTGAATCAAGTGTATACCAACAGAAAAACGTCCGGTCACCCAGACTTTCTTCTATTAACATATGCTACTGAGCTTTCCAGTTTTCTTGAGTTTAAAAAAAAAAAACCTTTGAAATCTGCATAGTTCAGAGGTATGAAAGAGATAGGACAAAGAAAATGCAATGAAAATCAGGTACATCAAGAAAACCCCAGGATACCAGAAAAAAGGCAGAAGAAACACATAGTGCCATTACACAAACACATTATTTAAGAGAAGTATTTTCTTAAATAATGCAATTATGTAATAGAAATAACCAACTTTTGGGTGTGATATATTGAAGATTTACCCACGGCTGCCTTTGTTTAATCACTTGGGCTTCACCCTTGTGATAAAACCAAACCAGACATGGCTAAATCTTCAATATACCACACACATTCATTGGTTATTGCTATGTTATTCATCGTGATTGGTTAGATTTACAACTTTTTAAATGATTTTCTTGTTTAAATTGCAATTTTGGTGCTATTTTGTTTATGTAACATTTATCACAGAAGTTTTACTTAATATTAGACTTAATTCCTGGTTTAAGACTATTTCAGGCCGTTTTCTATTTTATATTAGGGAAAGATTGCAATTTATATGTACTGGGAGGCTTATGTAATGTGTTTATTGTGCTTTGTGCTGGGTTACTGAAATTGCTGTCTTTTCCCACAATGCAACATTCAGTGTAGTTTCCCTCTAGAAATAGACTTCAGTTTGCTATTTAATGGAAACTTTGTGGGATTTTGTCCATTTTGTACTGGGCTGACCATGCAACCAGTCCTTGGAATTGTTCTGGCTAGTTTTTGCGCTTTGCCTTTATAAACTCAAGTATGGTACCCCCCCCCCCCCCACACACACACACACAAACACACACACACACACATGCACACACCATCTTCCTCATTTGCACCTAAAAACTAAAGAATATATAAAAAAATATGTCTCACCCTATGGCTTGTTACTCTGCAGTAGCCTCAACTTTGGTCAGGCAATCAGACTACTTGCCTTCTGTTTCCTTCAGGTCCCCTGGCGTGATCTTAGTATCCAACTGTGCATGACATGAGGCTGAGCTACATCCTCTGGGGCTATGCCATTGCCCTTTTCAGGTATGGGAAAACCAAACCCTTTAGATGCAGGGGAAGTCAGGGGTGCAGAATCTATTGTCAGTATTGATACTTTAGCCCCAGCGGTGCTCCCACTTGTGTAAGGATGGTAAAAAGAGACAGAAACCACTTTATGTAATGGGGCAGTAGTCTTACTTGTTTTCTGACCTGAGCTAGTGGCTTTGGATATATCCATGTCTCAGGCAGTTGGTTATGGAATACATCCCTGTGTTTTAGTAATGCCGCCAATTTCTCCCTCGGTCAATCTGCTAAGGATCCTCTTTTTGAAAGTGATCCTTTCTCTTGAGGACTCGGACCTGTCCATGTTGGATAAGTTAGTTTCCTCTGATGAGAAAACCGGGCCCTTTCCCTCCTTTGATACTAGAGTTTAAGAAATTTAGGATTGCTTGGCCCCGCCTGGGATCCTAGCTGTTTTGTCTGCAGACCCTGCTACAGGGCCCCAGTGATATTTGGTAATTAAAAGACCATGCCTTCTGTTTCCCCAGTCCCTCAATATTAACTAGGCAAGTGGCTATAATCTCAGGAAGTGAAGCTGGTGAGTCCAGCACAATGCTTTTTAAGTGTTTAACTACCATTATTTTATGTGGAAGGTTGTGTGAAGATGCATGTACAGTTTAGATGTGGTTGCTGCATCATTGCCTGCATAGTAAAAGGTCTATTGTGTCCAATCTTTCCCAAGTTACAAAACATGCTCTAAAAATTGCCTTGGAGGGGCTTATACTTTTACTAGAAATACAACATTGTCAGCGGTGAGTAGGAGATATGCTGAGTTACATTCCCAGAATTTTTCTGATGAGTTAAAAAAATGCAATTATGAATGCTTCTTGTGATTCTGATTGTTTAAACACTGGGATGACAGAGGTAATTTGATGCAAGGAGTATCGAAAATGTTTCATATTCCCCAGTTCTCCTCCTTTAAGCAAGATAATTTTCAGCAGCCAAACCAGCAGAAGTCCTAGGCAAACAAAATCCAAGGCAATAAAAGGAAATGACAGACAACTCTGCCAAGTATAACAAAAAGAATTCCTTTCCTAGAAAGGATAGCCCAACTTTCATGTTATGAGTATTACTTCTCTTTAATTTTCTTTGGGCTATCCACTACAAAAAGAATGTGTCCCAAATACCTTGCTCCCATAGTGGCCCACTGACGGACTCAAAGCCTTCAAATTTTCCTTATTTGCATGACTTGCTGATCTATGCAGAGTTTTTCTCCATGTGTATGAAATCGCTAGAGAAGGTCATGTCCGCACTTTCCCATCTAGGGTTCATGTTGAACCTCCTAAAATCTTGTTTGATAGCCCCATAAAAACTCATCTCTCTGGGGTACTTTATTGACTCCAGCAGACTAGACCTGTAGACAAGCTCTTGTCATACCAGTCAGTGTTTCTGGAATTCTCCCAGAGGAATGCCACCTCAGCAATAGACTCCCCAGATATTTTTTGACTGGTGGCATCCATATTTCTCCTTCTACCACTGGCCTTTCTTCACATTTATTTATTTATTTATTTATTTTATTTTATTTATTTTACATTTGTTAACCGGGAGAGTCTGACTGGATACATGCCCATTTTCAGCGGAGGCCCGGGGAGAAAAGCTCCAGGTACATAACAGACATATGAACATTGTTAATGCAAAAAAGGAAGATAGTTGAGTTCTAAATACAATATAAAGATACATCACATCTTGGGAAAAAAAATAACAGCAGCATATAAAAAAAAACATAGGTCAGTTACAAAGGTGAGGCGCCTTGTTAAAAAGCGGTTAAGGATAGTGAGGTAAGAGAAGGGTAAATGATAGTGGTTAATCAGGTTTGGAACAGGGACATTGCCAGAGAGTATTGAGATGGGGTTTAAGCTTTTTTTTGAATTGTAGGAGCGAAGGTTCTGAGGTGAGCATGGTCAGTAGGGAGTTCCACATTTTACCTACAAAGTTTGAGAATAGAGAATCCCCAGCAGAATTACTGGCTTTGGTAGTTTGAGCTAAGATCTTATTGGAGGAGCGTAAAGATTGCAGGTTAATATAGGGGAGAATGATGTTTTTCAGAGCTGGTGTTTTCTCTGGGTGATAGTATCTGGTGAGCCGTTTTGAGTTGGTTGAAATGGAGTTGGCTGGAAAAGTCATGTCCGCACTTTCCCATCACATGAGAAAAAATTCTCTGGTATGTCCAAAATTGTTGGTCGCACCATTGTCATCTGCTGGAATTCCAGTTGCTGGTGCTACCCTTCATCAGATGAGAATAACAGTTGTGTAGTGATCAGCTGAGTATGGGTTCAGGGCTTCCATTCCCCCCTTTAGTGACAGTACAGTTTATCCTGATAGATTTGGCGACTCCACCTGGGGAGCTATGTCAATGAGGGGGAAGCATTGAAGCTCGGCAATATTTAGGAGATGTTGGCAGTGTTTTATACCTTGAAAGTGCCTCAAAACCTATGGACTCCAGGCTCTTTCTTGTGGTTACAGGCTTAACCACAGTAATGCGGTACCTCAACAAACTAGGGGGTGAGAGACCTTACCCCCATGCTGATTGGCAATGATAGCCTGGGAGAAAGCTTCTCAGTATTCCCTGCCTCTTTAGGTGTTATTCATCCCATCACAGTAGACCATTGTGGCAGACAGACTGAGCAGATCCTGGGCAGACCCGCAAGAGTGGAAGCTCAAGGCAGTGTGGTATTCTTGGATCTAGTTCAGATGTTAAGAAATGTGTATTGACAGTCTGGATGATTGCGTCTTGACTCTGTTTAGGCACTTGTTTCTTGAGGATGTGCAGCAGGTGATAAAGGAGGCCAGAAAACCTTCTATTAGAAAATCTTATGCTTTTAAATGGGTGACATTTTCTAAGTAGTGCCTAAATAGAAACAGAGGGTCCACAGTGGTTAATATGTTTAGTGTATGTGGTCATTAATATGTATGTAATGGCCTTCTCTGCTTGTCTGCCAGAGGATCTGCCTCTTTCTTTCTTTCTTTCTTTCTTTCTTTCTTTCTTTCTTTCTTTCCTTCTTTCTTTCTTTCTTTCTTCTTTTTTGATAAAACAGTTCATCAAAGGAACATTTCAGATGAGACCCCTTCATAAGCAAAGTCCTCATTCATTGAATCTCAACTAAGTTCTTGAAAAACTGACCTTACCACGTTTTGAACCAGCAGCTCACACTGATAATAAGTTCTTATTGTAGAAAACTGTTTTACTTATTTATTTATTATTTTATTAACCGGGAAAGTCCAACTTGGAACAAAGCCAATTTTCATCAGAGGCCTGGGTAGAAACGTTCCAGAGGCATGTCTTTGTAATGTGGGAGGAAACTGGAGCACCCAGAGGAAACCCACATGAATGCAAGGAGGACATGCAGACTCTGCACAGAAGGCACTCCAACTGAAAATCAAACTAGAGAACCTCTTGCTGTGAGGTGACAACTCTACTTCTGCACCACTGTGCCGTCTGCTCTAAGGTGAGTTTCTGAGATGCAAGCTGTCATGATGAGAGTATCTTACCTGGTTTCCACAGGGATAGGGTTTTGTTAAGCACTTATCCCTTTTTCAGGCTGAAAGTGATTTCAGTCTCCACTTTCTGTCAGACTTTTAATCTCACTCTGTTCTTTCCAAAACCTAACAATTAGAGATAAATGATTCTTTATTTCCTGGATGTGCATAGGCAGCTCAGGTACAACCTTGACAGAACAAAGCTCTTTAGGAAGGCTGAGAGGCATTTTATTTCCTTTTCTGTGGCAAAGAAAGATCAACCTGTCTTTAAGCAATTCTTTGTAAGTGAGTTGTCCTCTGGTATTATTTTTTCTGCACCCAACATGACTCTGGCAAATCTAGGCAAGGTAAAGGCACTTTTCACCAGGGCCTTTTCTTCTTTAATGACATTTTGGAAAGGAATGGACTTGAGAAGTATTCTAAAGGCAGCAACTTTGACCTCCATCTTTCCCTTAACAAAGCACTACAAACTGGATACCAGATACTAGATCCAGTGAAGCTTTGCAAGAACTGTTCTCCGGTGGCTCCTGGACTCTTAACCCTCCTCCTTCCAGATTGAGTAAGCTTTGGAAGTCTACCCAATATGGCAGTATGTTTGTTGAACAGAGTACAGATGCTTAAGTTCCACTTACCTGTAACAACAGATGTTCATAAAACACACCACCTTACCGGCAGTACCCCCCCCCCTTTTGTCGGGTGCATATATTTGGTTGTTAAAGTTGCTGTTGTATTTTTGTTCAGCAACCCTTTTTGTTGTGTGTGGTATTTGGTATGGAGCAGTAGGTGTTCCCAAAGCTTATACTCTCATCTGCTTTTCTTTTTGGACCCTAGGAAATTGAAAGGGTTCTGTCTGTGAGTGTGAAGGGCTTTCTTGGTTCTGCCAGGTGACTGGTCCTTATGACTCACAGCCAGGCAGTGGGAGGAGTTAAGAACTTTGACAGACTGCCAGAGAGAGGGTAGAAAGGTACTTCTACACATATGCCAGTAAGGCACTGTGTTCTACGAACATCTACTGCTATACATTAGTGGAATTTATGCAACTGTACTTTCCTAAGCCTTTCACTAGATAGTATGCAAATAGAAAAATAAAATGTTTAGAATGAAATAAGTTCACTTTGTACTACATCTCAAAATAAAATCACAGCCTACATTTTCAGTAATACTGCTTCTTAGTCAGCATCAGGAGGTGTTGTAGTTGTTCTGGACTTTTCATTGGTTATGCATAATGGAGATTGTACTACAGCGCGTGTTTAAAGCATGATTAGAAGGTGAGAATAAACCAGAATAAAGTATTAAGACTGCACTTAAACTGTGATCTAATGGTGTGGGTCATTTAATTGTAATGTATTCTTCTCTGTCTTCCAGCTAACAATTGCACAGTGGAATCTTTTGAAGCACAAATGACAGAGTAAGTCCATTCTGAAACTTCATAATTCTTAGTGCATATGTATTTGATTATATTTGTTATAAGCACTGCAGTTTTGAATTTAGGATATTAAGTTAATTATAGTTTGACAGTCATAATTAAATATTTGTACAATTCTTAACAATAGCTTAGTGGTTCATAACAATAGCTTAATGTATATTTTTGTAAATGTACCCAGTTATTAAATGCATAAAATAAAATAGTACATAGGAAGAACATTTAATCCATTATGTGGTGCCTGCAGTAATAGTAGATGTTATGTGGTCCAATCTTGCCTACATTCTTACTCACGGGTTCGGAGCTGAACATCGGCTCTGACTCAGCCAACTTATTTTTCTAGCACAAAGTCTCTAATTGGCTGGGCTAACCTGGTATCCCATGTTGCACTGCTCCATAGTCCCAGATCTCGTTTGCCGCTCGTGTAGCTAGGACGTGGTCTCGCTTGGCTGTGGCTAAGTAGCTTTAAAACTTTTTTTTTCTCACTGAATATTGTGGTTTTTCCTCACAAAAGCTATTTTAATAGCTATTTGCTCTTGTTGTTTAGCGTGTGTTGTGGTGTGAGTGATTTTTGTTGGTATCCCTCTGTTCCGACGGGCTAGGCCCGTTTAATTTAGAGGACCTAGTCCTCCCTCCGTTGTCTAGTTTTTGTCTAATTTTTCCTGTATAAAAAGCGTTTTTTCCTCGCTCCTGTGTGTGTGGGTTAGTCATTTCAAGAATCGTTTAAGTTAGAGATTCTTGTCAGTAGTTGTTAGCGGTAGTTTCCCGCCTTAACCGTTTTTGGACTAGGGTCCTGTTGCTTGTTTTTTTTGTGTGCAGTGGTCATTGATATGGCAAAGGATCAAAAGGAACATAAACCCTCTGGGTTTAAGAAATGTTCTAAATGCAGCTACAAGATGTCCATAACAGATGGACATTCCATTTGTGTATACTGCCTAGGGGCTATACATTTACAAGAGTCCTGTAGCTTTTGTCACGCCTTCAATCCGAGGGTGCTACAGGAAAGAAAAAATAAACTTATACTGAAGGGTCTTCTAAAGCCTTCCTTTGAGGAGTCCTTGGACTCTTCCTCTATTTCCCAAACTAAAGCCAAGACTTCTAAGGCTAAGAAGAGATCTCTGGCTCCATCTGTTTCATCGGAGCCAGCGGAGAAGACTACCAAATTGAATTCTACCTCCTTGGCTCCTTTGTCCTCGGGGCCACAGGAGGTAGCTGTGGTGCTTGAATCAGCCTCAGCTCCAATTCTGTTAGAGCCCATTCGGAGCCGGTCTCCTAGTGTTAGACATGGATCTCCAGATAGGAGATCACAGTCACCTTCTCTGTCCTCCAAATCCTCCAGACTCTCTGATTTGGATGTGGATAGGGTGGTCCAGAGGCTCCTGCAGTTGCCTGTGTTGGCAAAATTATTTTTGGCTCCAACCCAGTCGGCTCAGGAGCCAGTCCCGATGATTGTACCGATGGTTCCTCCTCCAAGCACCTCCTTGTCTTCGGAGCCAGAGTGTTCTGCTCCGGGTAATGTTCTGCCGGCTCCGATACCTCTTAAGGGTTTATTGGTGCCGACGTGGGGTCTAACCATGTCGGCTCTGTCCTCTGGTTTTGGAACTCAGGTTTCCTCTGTCGGGCCTGAGGGGGATACTTCGGGACTTATGTCTGTTCCGAGCCTCCCTCTCAGCGCTTCGGCTCAGGGAACTCCGGCTCCGGTCGTGGCCTCGGAGGTTGGTCGGTCCTCGGATTTGGGGGGGACCCGCCTTCGAGGCCATGAGGAGCGCACTGGCCAGATCTTCAGTGACATCACCCGGATTGGTCATTCCATCCCCTTCCACACCGGTGAGAGCCTCTGATGTCCCCCTATCGGTTGATGGTGGAGCCCCAAGGTCTGGGGATACCCCCAAGAGTGGTCTCCAACTTTCTGAGGGCCCCTCGGAGTCTGTGCCTGAGGAGCCCCCAAGAAAGAAGTTGTGCAAGAGGAAGCACATAGACTCCCAGGACAAGTCTCTCACTTCTGATACCGACCTTGAGGAGTCAGAGGGGTCCCCCAAGTCGTTCTCCGATGATGTCTCTTTCTCCGACATCCTGGAGATTTTGAGACAGAGAGGCGACTGGTCATCCAAAACCCCCTCTGAGGAGGAGTCAGTATTCCTCAAGGCCTTTGGGGCTCAACCCTCTGCCTCCTGGGTGTCTCCACCCTTCGATGAGCTTCTAGATTTGATCTGTCAAAGGGTGTGGGAGACTCCTGACTCAGTGGAACCTGTACCCAGACACCTTAATAAATTTCTTTCAGCTCGCCCTGGGAAAGAGTTCCTGTCCAAAGGGGTTTCTGTGGATGCCATGGTGGTGGGGGCGGCCACTCAGCAGGAAGTAGCTGATTCTTCTTCCTCCGTCCATCCTCCTAACAAGGAGTCCAGGAGTATGGATCGGTATGGGAAGCGTACCCTCTCTTCAGCGACCTTCACCCTACGGTCCCTGAATTATCTTTGTCATTTTACTCAGCTCCAGAGAGATCTCCTTAAAGAGTTAGAAGATACGCTAACAGGTAACGTACCTGAGGCGTTAATGCAGATGGTTAACGCCCAGTTCTCTACTCTTGGCTCGATTGTCAACTCGTCCATGAGGCTCATATCTTATGCAGCCAAAGGGGCGAGTAGGGCAGCTAGCTCAGGTGTAGCCCTCAGGAGGCAAGCCTGGATGCACCTGTGTCATTTCGCGGAGGCCTTCAAGTCTTCCTTCACTGACGCCTGCTTTGATGGGTCCTCACTCTTTGGAACCAAAGTGAAAGACACCCTCACCAGATGCGAGCAAGAGGGAAAGACCCTTTCTGCCGTAGGGGTCCATTTTTCCCTTCTGTCTAGGCCTTACCCCAAGGCTCAGAGGGGAGGAAAAATGTGGTTCAAAAAGTCACAGAAGTCATTCTCTGCTGCTCAAGATGAGTCCCCCTCCAGAGGCAGAGGAGGGGGTGGCTCTTCTGGAAGATGCCTCCCTAGGGGCAGAGGAGGCCCTCACAATTCCTTTTGCGGGCCTTCCTATCATTGTCCCTGAAGTATTGCCCGACTGTGCTATTCCAGAGCCAGTCGGGGGCCGCATTTCATTGTACCCGGAAGCCTGGGCAAGTATCACTCAGGATCAATGGGTGCTTCGAATAGTTACCGGAGGTTATTCCATCCCCTTGTTATCAGACCCCCCTCCAGTCAACAGAATCCCAGACGTTCCACCCAGTCAAAGGGATCATGCAACACTAGAAATTTTAAAGTTGCTGTAAAAAGGAGTCATCCAACCTCTCCCCTCAGACCAGATAGGATTAGGGACTTACTCAAGACTCTTTTTGGTGCCAAAAAAAACAGGGGACCTGAAACCCATCTTGGATCTCAGCCAACTGAATCACTACATTCTAAAGTCCAAGTTCCGAATGGTCACCCTTCAGTCTATTTTTCCATTACTGGGAAAAGAAGTATGGATGTGCTCCATCGACCTCAAGGATGCTTACTACCATATCAAAATGGACAGGGCATCCAGGAGTCACTTACGCTTCCGGCTGGGAGCCAGTTATTTCCAGTTTCGTGCCCTGCCCTTTGGTCTCACCACAGCCCCCAGGGTGTTCACCAAGTGTTTGGCAGTGATGACAGCTCACCTGAGATGACAAGGATTCCAAGTGTTTCCATACCTGGATGACTGGCTCCTCACCACCCCCACCAGGCATCTTCTCATTCAGGCCAGGGAAATGACCATTGCCCTTTGTCATCAATTAGGAATTACCTTGAACTGGGGAAAGTCTGCCTTGCTGCCCTCACAGCATGTCACATTTATAGGCGCAGAGCTAGACACCGTTCATATGCGGGCGTTCCTGCCCCAAGAAAGGATAGGAGTGTTGCAGGGTCAGGTTCGCGCATTGTTACCCCTCAAGAAGGTTCAGGCCAAATGGGTTCTACAGCTCCTGGGATCCATGGCAGCCACCATTATGTTAGTGCCTCTAGCCAGATTACACATGAGGCTTCTGCAGTGGCTCCTCTCTGCCCAGTGGTCCTTTCAGAAATTTCCCCTGTCCCATTTGATCCTACTCACCGATCGGTGCAAACAGGACCTCTGTTGGTGGCTACGGTCCACCAACCTGAACAAAGGGAATCCATTTATTCCTATGCCACCTGTTGCCACGGTGACCACAGACGCCACCCAGATGGGGTGGGGGGGCATTATCTTGGCAGGACGTTCCAAGGCACGTGGCAAGATCACAAGGTACATCTGCACATCAAGCGGTGTTACTGGCGTTGCAAGCACTGCAGAGCTGTCTCCCCCTAGGAACGATTGTGATTCACTCGGACAACATGTCCGTGGTGTGGTACCCGAACAAGCAAGGGGGAACCAGATCTTACCCCCTATGCAGAGAGGCCATGCGAGTGTGGCAGTGGGCAGTGTCTTCCCGATGGTTCCTAGTGGCAATACACATTCCAGGGAAGGCCAATGTGATAGCAGACAGGCTAAGCAGATCTATTCTGATGCCTTACGAGTGGTCCCTGAACCACCGAGTTGCGCAACAGATTTTCAACAGGTGGAGTCAGCCTTGTTGCAATCTTTTTGCCAATCCCCACAATGCCAAGTGCAGCAACTACTTCACTCTGATCCCCCACAGGGGGAGTCACCCAGGGACGCTCTAGTCCACGATTGGCCTCCTGGTCTGCTCTATGCTTTCCCTCCATTTCCTCTGCTCCCAAGAGTGATTCAGAAAGCCATTTCCTCGGGAAGCAAGATGATTCTAATTGCCCCACACTGGCCTCACCAAGTCTGGTTCTCCTTTCTTCATCAGTATGCAGTGGACAGTCCTTGGATTCTGGATCCTACTGACACACATGTCGGGACAATCCCATCCCTCCCTGCGGACCCTCAGGTTGACAGCCTGGCTACTCCACTTCCATCTTTAGTCAGACTTCATCGTTTTTCACCTGAGGTAGTACACATTTTATCTTCTTCTCATAAATCTTCTACCAGGAAGGTTTACTCCAGCAAGTGGAAAAGATTTTCAATTTGGGCTCAGGCCCAGGGACTGGATCCTTTCACAGCCCCCATCCCTGCTGTCTTGGATTTTTTATCCATACTTTTTCAGCAGGGTTCTGCTCCTGTGACCATTAAGGTCCAGCTGGCTGCTATTTCTAATTTTCATACCTCTTCCGAACCTTCTCTCATGGCTCATAAACTATGTAAGGCCTTTTTGAGGGGCACCTTGTTACTATGGCCTCCTGTGTCAGAACCCATCATGCCATGGGATTTAAATTTTGTCTTACAAGCCCTGACTTTACCACCTTTTGAGCCAGCTGCCACCTGTGAATTAAAATTTCTGTCTTGGAAGACTGCATTCTTAATAGCCATCACATCAGCCAGACGGGTGTCAGAGATTCAAGCGTTGTCCATCAAACCCCCGTATTTAATCTTTCATAAGGACAGGGTTTCCTTGAGACCTAATCTGTCCTTTCTTCTGAAAGTAACCTCTACCGTTAATCTCAATCAGCCTATTGAGCTGCCAGTTTCCTTCCCTCAATTTTCCAACAAGGCAGAGTTTAGATTTCATCAGTTGGACGTACACAGGCAGCTTCGACTTTACTTAATCAGGACAAAACAACTTCGAAAGTCTGACCAACTGTTTGTGTCCTTTTCAGAAAATAGAACAGGTTCCCCTATTTCTAAGATTACAATTTCCAGATGGATTTCTGATTGCATCTCCTATGTCTATTCGTCAGCAGGCAGAAATTTACCATTCCCCGTCAAGGCTCACTCCACCAGGGCTGTTTCTGCTTCAGTAGCTTATCATTCCAGGCTATCTTTGGATGAAATTTGTTCTGCGGCCACGTGGGCTTCTCCCCACACCTTTATTACTCATTACAAATTAGATGTGGCTTCTAGGGGCCGGGCTTCCTTTTGTTCAACTGTTCTCAGGAGCATCTTCCACTGAGTCTTCCAGGATAGAGGTGCTGGGGACGCTGTCCCGTGAGTAAGAATGTAGGCGAGATTGGACCACATAACATCTAGAAGTTATGTACTCACCATAACGTTCGATGTATGTGGTCCATCTCACCTCACATTCTTACATTCCCTCCCACCTGTCCCCCTCCTGGAGGATTTGGAGGCGACATTGGTCTTCAGTACCCTTCGGTATTGGTTGTTTTTTCTTTGCTACCCTGGATAGTGTTCTACCTTACTGAACGGTGGTTGTGCATGAGGTGTGACTATGGGTTGCTGAAAACTAGATCTGGGGCTATGGAGCAGTGCAACATGGGATACCAGGTTAGCCCAGCCAGTTAGAGACTTTGTGCTAGAAAAATAAGTTGGCCAAGTCGGAGCCGATGTTCGGCTCCGAACCCGTGAGTAAGAATGTGAGGCGAGATGGACCACATACATCGAACGTTATGGTGAGTACATAACTTCTAGTTAACATCACCATGAAGAGTGTTATATACTACCAGCACAACAAAACTTGCTATTGCTACCTAACTTCAGTAGTTTGAAGTACTATGCCTGGAATGCATCTGGATTCAGTATAGTGAGAGAATGCATTCCAGTGGTCATGAGCTGTATACTGTTGTTTAGATGATTTAGTTATGTGTTTGGTGGCACAGTGGCATAGTTGATATGTTGTCACTTCACAGCAAGAGGTTATCTGGTTCAGTTTTTGGCTGGGGTGCCTTCTGTGTGGGGACTACATGTTCTCTCTCAGTTTGCATGTGCTTTCGCCGGGTGTTCTGGTTTCCTCCCACACTGCAAAGACATGGCTTGTATTCTCTAGATTGGCAGTATGAGTGTGCTTGCATGCGAGTGGTATGGAAGATGAACCACAGCAGGGCTACATTGCCTGTAGATGATTGTCACTGTTGAAGTCACAACCCAACCCTATGTGGTAAATGGGAAAAAAGGGTTGTGGATGGATGGGTATATGTGCGGATTCTCATATAAAACAATATAACTGTGAAAAGTACTGCTATTTTCAAGTTGATATGGTGAACAAAATCTGCATTTTTTCATTTTGTACAGCATCTTCCACTTCAGATCTGTAAATTATTATCCCTATGATTTTTTCTGGTAACTCAGAAAATCACAGGGCATTATTTCTGATAGACTGAACATTTCATTGTTGTGTACTGGTCCCCATGTCAAATACAAGATATAGTAAACTGCAGCTATTTCCAGATAATCATAGTTAATGCATGGTTACTAGACTATCGGTTCAACAGTTATTTTAAGCTTAGCCAAGCTTATCTCAAATTTACCAAAATATTGCTGACGTCAATACCCCAAACAATTTTACAGTTACAGTACAAGCTTGTTGTATACATCAAAAGTTCGCTAGCTGTCCCTGGTTTTAGGGACATAGGAACCATACCAGAGATACATTTGAAATTTTCCATCCATTTATCCATGTTGCATTTGAATAGGGTTTGGGATGAGATTTACTTCACATGGATGAGAAGCCTGTTCCAGAGAAGTGATAATCTTTGTGAGACATATCTGCCCCTCCAACATTTCCTGTTTATGTCACAGATGATGTTTAGGTCTTTAGAATGGGTTGTTCTGATGCTAGTTGTTTGGCAGATGTGCAACAAATCCATCAGTGAGGAATTAGAAGATGCCTTGTAGGCTATGTGTAAATTGCCATACAGCATTCTGTAGGAGACCGAAGACAAGGATAGGGCTTTGAGATGGTCCACATAGGTTCATAGGTAGGTATTAGGCTATCTGCCTGAAGGCATTTATAAGTCTAGCCAGAATGTGTTGGCTTTCGCAGTCCCCTTAGATTAGTTCCCTGTGCCTCTGTCTAGCAGAGCCACTGAAGTGATCCCGGGGTAAACTTTCTGTTTCCCATTCACTTGTCAAGTTTTCTCACCTTCTTCTTTACTTCCTATATTCTTTTTGTGAGATACTTCTGTGGTCTCTCAAACTGTTGCTAGTGCCTGATCAGGTACATTGAAAAGGGTGTATTGTACTCAGTGATTGGTCTTATGAGAGCTGAGTACAGCTAAGCAATGACCTCCTTGGACCTGGATGCCCTGCATTTACTTATAAGTTGTGCAACGTAGAATGATTTTTCTCACTACAGTAGACATATGGTGGTCAAAGTTCAGGTTACTGTCAGCATACATTAACAGATCCCTGATCAGTGGATCTACTTTATGGGATGTATTATCAATCTGGTAATTTCCAGGGGTGACCATCTTTCCAAAGGGAACTGTTATGCATTTTTCACATTAAGTTTTAGGCCATGGCTCTGACACCAATTATTTGTCTTCATCAGGCCCACTTGAAGGGTATCTGGATCTTTAAGGAATTCAGTGAGTAGGCCTAGTTTGCAGTCATTTGCAAACTTGGTCACTGAGATTTGCTTTGATGTCAGAGATATAGATGACAAAAAGATAGGGCCCAGCACCAATCCCTGTGGCCCTTCGCTAGTGACTGGCCTTTTTGTACCAGTGGATTATCCTGTCCTAACTTGTTGTGTCCTATCAGTAAGTCAGCTGGCTATCCATTGGGTGACATATGAATTTATGTCTGTTTTTGTAAGCTTATCTACAATGCCTGATTGAGGTTTTCTATAGAAAACTTTGGTCAGATCAAGGTAGACAGTGTGCACTTTCTTCCCTCGTCCATATCTTTAGTGACCTGCCTTTAACAAAACTGAACTAGATAGAATCAGAATCTGTACTTCTGGCTTCTGTCTGATAATGCTCATCCTAATGCTTCCCCCTCTAGACTTGCTAACATTTAAAGGTAACTGAGGAACTCTTCTTCTACCACCATAATAGACGTGCTTGACAGTGAAGGCACTGCATGCTTCAGTGTTGTAGAAAAATTGTTGCCTAACATTCATTAGTCTGCTCTTCAAATTTTCCCTTAGAACTAGCCAGTTTTTTTAGTTTTAGCACTAAAATCTGTTTCTTTGAGCTCAGCACTTGTTCATAACTCGTAAACACTAAATAAGCTGCAAATTACTACAGCACGCAACTTTCCTCGCTTGTCTAGAGGAAAACAGTTTTCAGTACTTAATAAATAAGCACCTATCCAGGCATGTCTAAGGGTCAGCTCCCGGAGTTTTCTCCTGTATACCTGATAAATCTGGGCATCTTGAGGCAATGAAGCAATTGCCTCATGTACACAGACAACCCTCTCCTCCTAGCATACAACACTACGACCTGTGAAAGATGCACTTATAGAGCCAAACTGGAAGCAAAGCTCTCTTCACCCAAGACTTGACTAGACAATCAAGAGGAGAAGGTAAACACTTGCACCGCACCACACTCATCACATAGTCCCTCAAAATCTACACCACCAAAACACACACATAGAAACATGAAACACACACCTACATTCAAGGAGGCTGTCAATAAAAATCTGCTCAAGCAACAGAGACTCCAAAGCAGAAACATAAGCAACCTCCACCCCACCACACAACCCAAATGACACATAGCCCACAAACTCAGTGTGCCACTCAACCACAGCCCATAAGGCATACCAACGTCCCCAACACTCTAGTCATAGGTGACTCTATAGTCAGGCACACTGATGTTCCACTCACCAGGCTAAACAAGGAGAAAGTTACTGTCAGCTGACTGTCGGGTGCCAGGATCTGCCACATAATGCACACACTCAGGTCACTCCACAACAAGTACAAATATGACTTTGTCATTATTCATGTTGGTGTGAATGACCTGAGACATACCTCCCTGGACTACATGAAAAGAGACATGAAGGAGTTGTCCGATCTTGTAGCCCAGGCAGGTATGACCCTAGTCCTGAGTAGCATCCTGCATCACTCAGAATGATACCACAGTACAAGGACAAAATGATTGACTTCAACAATTGGCTAAGCTTCTGGTGTCATTCTAAGGGGATCCAGTATCTGTCTGCCTGGGATGACATGATCGACAGACCATGATGCTTTGCCAGAGATGGTCTGCACCTGTCTCCCTTGGGATTCCGGATACTGGCTAAGGCTCTTGCCACCCATATAGTGCCTTTTTTAGGCAAGGTTCAAATGACAAATTCATCACCTTAACAGGTACAAGCAAGCAAAATCTGAGGGTAATGCTACTCAATGCTAGAAGTCTAAACCTCAAAATGCATTCACTCGAGGCACTCCTTAAAATGGAGAACATTGACATCTGTGCAGTGACAGAGACCTGGTTCAAGGGTCCAGAGAGCACCCGTGCATTACCAGGCTATAATTCATATCACACCTTTCAGCCACCTAACCTGAACTGAAACACTAAAGGTAGAGGCGTGTCCATATTCATTAAGGATATCTACACGTCCAGGCTAGTTGCTCAGCATAATGCATCCAAGATTATCCAAGTGCAACTAACTCTGGGCAAGACCGCAGTACAAATTGTAACTTACTACAGATCCCCCACCGTGCCCCAGGATTCCCACTCCTCATTTCCTGATACACTGGAAAATATTAGGGTACAACCTAACACCCTAATAATGGATGATTTCAACTACCCCACCACTAACTGGGAAAACTATTCATGTACCAACTCTTGCTCAACGTTTTCTGGAATTCATAAATTCCAGCACCTTGGATCAACTTATCCATACCCCCACCAGGGGCAGCAATATCCTACACCTGGTCATTACCAACATGGGCGACTGGTGTTCGACACCAGAGGTTAATTCCTCGTTGGTCAGATCCAACCACAAGCTAATCACCCTAGACATCCACATCCCGCCCCAACCCCCCCCCCCCATTAGGGAAACCACCATAAAATATTTCTCCAAAGCCAACTTCATGCTTCTTAAGACAGAAGTGGCAAACTTCACGACACCCATGCAGACGGACAGTAGAGATACGACTGCTGAATCCTACACAAATGCACTTTATAAGCACTTATACGAGTGCATGTATCATGCTATCCCTAACAGAACCAAGATGTTGTCCTCCAAAAAAAAGGAAGCCAATCTGGTGGTCCCCTGCCATAAACAAATTCTACAACAGAAGAAAGAAACTATTGCAAAAAAGAGTAAAATCCCATGATTGGAGGAGCTCCCTGGTCAGCCTTGGTAAGAAGCTGAAATCCCTCATAAAATCCACCAAAGCTAGTTACGAAAACAAAATCGCCACTGATTCTAAAGACAACCACAAAGCATTCTATAGCTATGTCAAGAATCTCAATGGCAACATTCAGATCTGCTCTGAGTTACAGCACAATGGCACTAAATATACAGAACCAACTGATATTGCCAACATCCTCGCAGATAGGTTCAGTGCTAACTTTATCCCCCTCTCACCCCTTAAAGGGCCCATCTCTATACCGGAAGAATGCAAAGTTCCTGTAATCACGGCTGCACAGGTAAAAACCACATTCTCCAAAGCCAAGAGCACAGCATCCATGGGACCTGACAACATCCCAGGCTGTGTTCTACACAAACTGCAGAATGAACTGGTACCCCACCTAAGCACCATATTCAATCATAGCCTCACCTCAGACTTTGTGCCCACTGAATGGTGCACAGTGATGATTATCCCACTCCACAAAGGGGAAGTCACCAAGGACCCCAGGAACTACTGCCCCATTAGCCTAATGAGCCTGGTCTGCAAGGCCATTGAAATAAATAGTTTAGTGAGTTTATCTATAATTCCAGATTGGGGGATGGTGGCAAAAGTCTAGGTGAGATCTAGATAGGCTGTGTGAACCACCTTACCCTTATCTATGGCTTTGGTGACTGCTTCAAAGAAGTCTATCAGCTTTAGAAGACATGATCTTTCTTTTACAAACCCGAACTGGGTGGGGTCCAGAGTTTGGAGATTACCAGTGTCTTAGTTTATAAGATCCATGATGTTAGAGTGACAGGATTTGTGTTAACATACATTTTCTGAAGGTTTTGAAGTCTGAATCTCTAACGCATGTTATTATTTAGTTACTTCATTCCTCAGATCATCCCACTGATTTGCCAGAAAATCACAAAATTTATGAGGAATAGACCAAAAACATGAGTCAAAAATCTGGACATTCTGCGAAAATCAGTTGAGAGGTATGTTTAGGATTCAGAAAGGAAGATTTATTATAAGGTAGTTGCTGTATTCCAATAATTAGGTAATTACATAGGTAGTCTGAAGTGTGATCGTCTACCTATTACTGCAACAAAGGACATCAACTTACGTGGTTTTAGAGTATTTATGGATTTAGGTAAAGTCTTCACCTGTGTTTCATAATGTGACAATTGAAGGCTTGGTCAAACTTAGTATTAATGGCTGTGTTATAAACTGGTAAGGGTTGCTTTTGAACAAAAAACAGTGGCTGGGTTTTAAGAAAATAGTGCTCTGAATGATTCATTTCTCTTTTTCTGCAATTTTTAAGCATAATTATTAAATAATGACATTTTAAGGTATTACACAGAAATACATGTGTTAAAATAAAATAAAACAAGTCATATTAGTTTCCATTGCTGCTTTCATACAGTATACATTTGCTTTTTAACAATTTTCATTCATTCCAACACTGCATAACTTGCACAGTTCCTGACTTCCTTTAAACCACATATCGCCCCGAACATTATCCTACATATATCGTGCCCACATGCTTATTTCCTGTTCCAAAGATACTACTTCCAGTTTTTCTATCTCCATTGCAATATTCAGTACTTCAATTACAGCTGCTTTAGATCTTTATTTCCATTTATTAGCAACTTTTTTATAATAAAAACATTAAACTTAGTAAGGCCTTCCATTGTCTAGGCAATTCAGATCCCATATCCCAGCTCAAAATAAACATTTCCTTAATTACAGCCATTTGTTCTCTCAACATTTCTGTCAAATTACTCTGTAGGCAGTTTTGTAGCATAATCAGGACTCTTACAAATTTCTTCCCATTGTTCCTTTTTATTTTGCCTTTACTTTTAAAAATCTTTTCTAACTTCTTCTGACTGATTTTTATAGTTATAATACAATATTTTATATATTCTGTTTATTCAAATTATCCCCATCATCTTCTGCTCTAGACTCAACCAAAAACTTTACCAGAGCTGGTCATTCACTTAGCACTCCACCATCCCATTCTTATTGTCTGTATTCTATTATCAATCCCTGATAGGGAAGGCAGTCTGTAACCTGCAGTCCATAGGTTTGTAGGTATATATTAGGCTAACAACCACTAGGGCCCTTATAAGCCTAACCATGCAACCCAAATGTGGCCCACAAATTTGATTTATGTAGGTGGTGTTTTACTGACTGGCTCTGTCCATCAGGGACATAGGAGCCAGACTAAGGGTGAATTTCCCATTTACCCATCCACTGATCCAAGTTGTTCTTAAAAAGGGATAGGGAGAAATTCTTCTTCACATGCATGGGGAGCCTGTTCCAGAGAATGGAAATTCTCTGAGAAACATATCTGTCTGTCCAACATGTCCTATTTATGTCGGAAGTAAAATTTAGCTCTTGTAATATAGTAGTTCTGATGGTGTTTGTTTTGTAGATGTGAAAAGTATCATCAAAACAGGGTCCAAGGATGCCCTGTATGCCAGGCAAAAATCACCAGTCAGACGTCTATATGATACCGAATAAAGAGACAGGGCTTTTAGGTGATCAGCGTATGACATTGTGTTTACTGCCTGTATTCGTTTTGTAAGGAACATTTGTGGACATTCCACTTGCTGCATGTGTCTGGTCAGATACATACTGAAGGGGTATTATGTTCTATAATTGGCCTAGTTATGGCCGAGTACAGTGGTATGATGACCTCTCTGGATGTAGATGCCATGTCCTTGTTTATAAGTTGAGCAACATAGAAGGATTTTCTTGATACCTTGGACACATGTTGGTTGAAAGCTAGGTTACTATCTGCATGAGTTCCCAAATCCCTGTCTAGTTAATCAGCTTTTAAGAGTATTTGATGGCATTGTTACCTGGGGTGGTAGACTTCCCAAAAGGTACTGTAATGCATTTCATGGTAATGAGTTTAAGCCATGGCTTTGCCACCAAGCATTTGTCTGTATTAAACCTTCCTAAAGGGTGTTCCCATCTTGGGGGGATTGAATGACTGCTCCCAGTTTGCAAGCATCTACAAACTTGGTTAGCCAAAGGTCTTTGACATTGGTTTTGACATCAGAGAAGCAGATGCCAAAGAGGAGTGGGCCCACTACAGAACCCTGGGGAACTCCACTGATGATCTGCCTCTTTGCAGAGGTGGCTTCACTGATTCTAACCTCCTGGGACCTATCAGTGAGTCAGATAGCCATCCAGTGTGTTATAAAGGGGTTTATTCCTAGTTCCATAAGTTTTTTGACAGTGCCCAATTGGGTTATTGTATCAAATGCCTTAGCCAGATCTAGGTAAGCAGTATGCACCGTTTTCCCCTCATCCATTGTCTTAGTAACTTTTTCAAAGAATTTCTCCAGATTCAGTAAGCATGACTTTCCTTTGACAAATCCAAACTGGGATGTATCCAGTGTCAGGAGGTCTCCAATGTCGTTGCTGATAATTTTCGTGAAAATTCTTTCCATTGCTTTGCAAATAAGACTAATCAGACTAATGGGGCTGTAGTTTAAAGGATCTGTTAAAGGTCTTACTTTATTTAGGGGGATGACTGTTTCAGTCCTCCATTCATGTGGCAAAAAGCCTGTTTTATGAATATAAATAATGACCCCAGGGGTCCTGATAAGTCATAGTTTAGGCTTTTTGTGATGCATCCTCAGATGTTATTGGGGCACATTGAGGCCATGTTCTTGGCTTTAGTGAGTGTAGCCAATACATGCTCCCTAGTTATAGCTGGAGAGATTATGTTGTAGGGGATTTTTGACTTGATGGTTGGGGGTGGGGTGGGGAGTAAAGTTGGAACTGAATTTGTCTGCTAACAGGTTTGCTATGTCACCAGGCACAATGAAAGGTGAGATCTAGATAGGCTGTGTGAACCACCTTATCCTCATCTATGGCTTTGGCGACTGCCTCAAAGAAATCAATCAGGTTCAGGAGGCATGATCTGCCTTTCACAAACCCAAACTGGGTGGGATCCAGAGTTTGGAGGTTACCAATGTCTTTGTTTATGAGTTCCATGATGATACGTTCCATGGCCTTGCAGACCAGGCTCATCAGGCTGATAGGTCAATAGTTCCCGGGATCAGTGGTGGCTCCCCATTTGTGAAGTGAGATAACTGTTGCTGTGCACCATTCAGTGGGCACAAAGCCTGATGCGAGGCTGTTATAGCTGTATGTGTACCCATGTTATTGTTAAAATTTTGTGAACGGAATAAAGATATTTAAAAATACTTTCCAGCACTGATGGTCTTTAAAGCACACTCTCACTATTGACAGTTATTCCAATCAAAAGTCTCTCTTCCTGGAAAAAAAAGCTTCTCTTTCTCTCTTTTTCTCTGAAAGTACAAGATTTAAACAGAGTCTGTAATCACTCTGGGTTTTACTGGTGAAACACGCAATGTCTTAAAAGTAATCCTCCAGTTTATGAAACTACAATGCTCTGTTACCAGGATTTCCACTAGCAAGAACAAACTTTAACTGGAGTCCTGTTTCATATCTGACTACTTCTGCCTCTGTATGTCTCTCCTTTCATGAAACACCTTTAGACTTTTCTGGATTCTAAATTCAAATCCCTTCTGTCATAATAAGTTTTTACTGACCTTAAAAGGGCACAGGTACTCAACTGATTACCATTAACTAGTCTAATGGTCACTAATTCTTTGCAATTTCCCATACAGTAACTCTATTTTCCCTTTATGGATATAATTTCAGCAACATAATCTTAGCTCCTGCTCATTAAAATGTATTTTAGCCTAAATCTTTTAGGCACTTACCCAGTGGAAACACTGTTTCTTTACATATATGAACAATGACACTTGCTTTGTGAAGTAGGTCATATTTGAATGTATAGTGTTCATTGATTCATTAAAGTTTGTTTCTTCAGTGTCTACAATTCTGTGATGAAGTGCAGGGTGTTGCAGTTTAGCAGTATAAATGAGTGTATGTTTTCTTTACTCACAAAGCTGTACTATGCAGTGGTTTGTGTTTTTCTGAAATTGGCACATAGTGGGGTAAGGGAACTATGTATCTGATGTCAGTTTTCATTCCTCCTCGACCAATGGGTTTGGATCTGAGCCCTGAGATCTGACTCAGGCGTTCTAAAAGCTTGTGGCAACCTTGAACTCTTGAGCTTCTCTCTTACTCAGATCTCATTTGTCGCTTTAGTGAAAAGACATGGTCCATTGTTCTCTTGAGCTTGGGAGATGAGTAGCTTTTAAAAACTTAATTTTATTTTTATTTCTATTACTTATAATCTATTTTAGATAAAGGTTTTCTGTTTACTGGTTAGTTTTTCTCCCTTACCCTTCCATCAAATCTCTGTTTTCTTTCCCTTTTACCATTTGCAGTATTTCTGGTTACTGTTGTTAGTAACCCTCTTTTCCTTCTACGGTTATCATAGTCTTCAGTACTGTTGTTGGTACTTTCTTCATTTCCTTCTGTTAAAAAAAGGGAGAGAGACCTTCTTTGTTAAAAGTTGTAATTCTGATGTAGTGCTGTTAGTGTAGTTGTTGTGGATGTGCTTGGCCTTTCTTTTTGGTGATGGCTGACAAAGAAAAGAGCCAAAATGGGTTAAAAAAATGTGGTAAATTTGGTCAAAAGATCCCTATGTCTGACTCACACACCTTGTGTGTTTTTTGCTTAGGTCCTCTCCATCTACAGGAGAATTGCATGATCTGCCACGCTTTCAACCCTTGGGTGTTGGTAGAGCTCAGAAACAATCTTTTTATAAAGGGACTTTTGCCTTCATCCTTTGATGAAACTATATCTGGACCTTCCAAAGAAAAACCTAAAAAGACAGCTATTACTTCTCTGACCACCTCTTCTGTATCCTCCAGGTCCTCAGAAAAGGCAATGAAAAGAACATCTTCAAATCCTATAGTCCTTTCAGATCATACAAGGAAGAAACAAAAATTATTGGATCCAGCTCTTTCTTTGGAATCATCTAAGTCCAAATACATGCCCTTGGATCCGAGATGGCTTTTGCAGATCCAAAGTCTCTGACAAGTAAAGATTTGTCAGATCAGAAGACCTTAGATCAGATATCCTTTTTACCGATTCTGCCTAGAACGAGGTACTTTCCTTCTGTGGACCTGGTTCCATCTAGAGTGCCTTCCCCCTTTTTAGAAAGACCAAAGTCTCTATTGGCAGTATCCATCCATTCATCCAGAAGTCTTACTGAAGAGGACATAGAGAGGCTAGTGAGAAAGAACCTCTTGGCCTAGAGCCAGACTGCCCTTTCCTCAGCTCCTACCCCATCGGGTTGGGAGGTCCAGGCATCCACTACTCCTCCTCTACCAATTCCTCCTTTGACTCCTATCCAGGTTTCAGAGCCCTTGGTTCTGAATTGTCCAGCACTGTCCTTTTTGGATCAGACAATTCTGGTATCTCTGAGACTTGCTCTGAGCTCTTCAGTTCAGTCGGATCCAGAGAGCTCTTAGAGCCAATTGCACACCGTCTGGTCCAAGGTGCTACAGTCTATGAGCCATTTCTGCATCTCAGAGCCTCGTCAATGGTCTGTTTGGGTCTCACTACTGCCTCCAGGCAGCTGTCCTCAGAGCAGAGTGGACTAGGGATCAGAGGCTTGGCCTTTTGGATCCATGTCCTTATACTTTTCCAGGATGGTCTGCCTTCAGGATCTTGGAGAGATCTCTGTCTGCACCTCAGATACAGGTGATGCCTCCCCCTTTGGATCTTATGTCTTCTTCTGCTGTGACTTTACTCCTTGAGTCTCAGCTATCCTCTTTACAGGGACAGCCAGTACCAAAACCCCAGGCTTCCCAACCGGTATACCCTCCTCTTCAGTTACCTCCCCAGAGTATGCAACCAAGGAGGTTCCTAAGAATAGGACATGGAAGAGGAAGAATATCGATTCCTCTGAATCAGTCACTGAGGACACAGATTTCGATGAGTGCGAAGGGTCCCCATGGTCACCTCCTGAGGATGTCTCATTCAGAGACATCCTTGAGATCCTGAAACAGAGACGTGGCTGGAAGTCCAGCAACTCTTCTTCAGAAGAATCTGTACTACTGGAGGCTTTTGGTATCAGCCCATCGACTACCTGGGTGGTCCCATCCACTGTTGAGCTCCTGGAGTTGGTCTTGCAGCAGGCATGGAAGGAAATTGACTCCATTGAGCCCATTCTCAAGAAGCCAGATAAGATTACAACCCTTCCAAAGTCTAAACAGTTTTAGTCAAAAGATCCTCCTGTTGATGCCATGACCGTGGCAGTGACCACTAGAAAGGAACTTGCTGATTAAAGTACCTCTGTCCATCCTCCTGACAAGGAGTCATGGGTGACGGGCAGATTTGGGAAGTGTGTCTATGTTTCAGCAACCTTTGCCTTAAGGTCTCTGAACTACTTTGCACATTTTATTAAACTCCAAATGGATGTGATTAAGGAACTTTCAGGTACCCTCACCCTCACTGGAACCATGTCTGAAGAGGTGAAAGATTCCCATCACTTCTCAGCTGGCATCCCCACAGTCAATTTCCAAGTCATCCATGAGGCTTATTTCTAATGTGGCAGAAGGAACCTCAGGGGCAGTGGGTTCAGGCACAGCCATTAGGAGACAGCCGGGATGTGTTTGTGTGATTTTGTGGAGCCTTATAAGTCTATGTTCATCAATACTCTCTTTGACGGCACCTCTATTTTGGCCCCAAAGTAAAAGATACATTTCCCAGGTGTGAGAAGGATGGAAAGACCCTTTCTGCTGTGGGCATATATTTTTTCCACTCCCTTAAGAGCCTTTTCAAGGAATCATCAAGGTGGTCAAAAGATGTGGTTCAGAAAATTGTAAGGATCTTTTCAGGGGACATGTGGAGGGTCTTCCCCCAGAGGCAGAGGGGGAAGTTCAAATGGCAGATGCTGCTGTCATGGCATAGGAGGCCTGCAACATCAGGGGTCCAGAGAATCGTTATTTGGCAAATCCTTCCAATGCTGATGAAAGGAGGCCTGGTTGTCCCCCTCTGGATGCAATTGGGGGTAGTTTGTCCCTGCACTGGAGAGCCTGGCTAGAAATAACAAAAGATACTTGGGTGCATAGGATTGTATCTAGAGGATATATAATTCTGTTTTCCCTTTGTCCTCTAAATTCCAAGAAAATCCCCAATGTTCCACCCAGTCAGAGGGAACAAACAGTCATTCAAATACAAAAGCTGCTAAACAAAAGAGTCATCCAAGATCCAAGAGGTATCCCCAGACCAGAAAGGATCTGGAACTTACTTAAGATTCTTTTTAGTGCCAAAGAAAACAGGGGACTGGAGACCAGTTGTGGATCTCAGCAGTCTGAATAACTTTGTTGAGAAGACAAAGTTCCGGATGGTCATGGTTCAGTCAATTCTTCCATTTCTGGAAAAAGACAACTGGATGTGCTCAGTAGATCTCCACGATGTGTACTATCATATAAAAATGAACAGACAATCCAGGAAATTCTTATGCTTCTGGCTAGGAGCCAGTCATTGCCAGTTCAGAACACTGCCCTTTGTTCTCACCACAGCTCCCAGGGTGTTCACCAAATATATGACAGTAATAGCAGCTTACTTGAGACTGCATGGATTCTGGGTGTTTTTTTACTTAGATGACTGGCTCATCTTCACCCCAACCAGACATCAACTCATCATGGCAAGAGAAGAAGTAATCCAGATTTCTGAACGGTTAGGCATAACCATAAATTTCGAAAAGTCACATCTTCACCCATCTCAAACTATAGAGTTTATAGGGGAGCTTCTCAACACAAGGTCAATATTAGCTTCTCTTCGCCTTTCCAGAGCTCAGACTTAAAAATCACAAATCAACAAGATACTTTGCAGTACCACAGTACCTGCTCATCTGGTCCTACAAGCACTAGGATCAATGATGGCAGCAATTCCCCTTGTTCCACTGGCTAGATTTTACATGAGGATTCTTCATTGGATGTTGGCATCTCAATGGCTAATACTTCAGCTACCTCTATCCACCCCAATATGAATCACCAACCTGTGCAAGGAAGATCTGATGTTGTGGACCCAGTCGGATCAACTGCTACAAGGCCATCTATTTGTCCTATAGTGACCACGGATGCTTCCCAACTGTGGTGGGGGAGCATTACCTGGGAAAGACAGTCCAAGGCATGTGGTCCCCTGAAGAGGCCAATTTTCATATATCAATGTTCTGGAACTGAGAGCAGTATTTTTAGCATTGCATGCTTTTCAGGATGCTCTCCCATCAGGAATGTGGTTTGGTACATACACAAACAAGGAGGAACCAGGTCATACCCCTTATGTCAAGAAGCACTATGAGTGTGGCAACGGGCAATCTCTTCCAAATGCTTTCTCTTAGCAGTGCACATTCAGGGGAAGACCAAAGTGTTGGCAAACAAACTGAGCAGGTGCATTCTGTTACCTTAAGAATGGTCCCTCAATCAGAAAGTAGCAGACATGATTATCCACAAGTGGGGCCAGCCTTACTGCAATCTCTATATATCTCCCTTAAACAACAATTGCAGAAGTTACTTTGCCCTCATCCCCCCATTTCCCCACAGGGGGAGTCACCAAGGGATGGTCTCCTCCAAGATTGGCCCCCTGAGTTACTGTATCCTTATCCACCGATCTCACTGATATCAGAATTCCTTTTCTGAGCTGCCAGGTTGAAGAGCAAGGTCATTCTCGTTGCACCCTTTTGGTCTTGAGAAATTTGGTTCCCCTTCCTGTGGCCTCATTTGATCCATCGATCTTGGATTCTGGATCCAGTTCCAGACCTTCTGTCTCACCCAATAGAAATGATTCATCCAGATCTTCCAAAGCTCAAGCTGACAGCTTGGTTTCTCTATTTCCAGTAAAAGCCAGACAACATATCCTTTGTTCCCTGGTTCGCCAAATTCTATTATCTTCCCTCAAACCATCTACAAGGAAAACTTATGCTAGCAAATGGAAAAGGTTTGTGCGTTGGGCACTTCAAAATGATATGAACCCATTTTATGCACCAATTCATACTATCCTGGGATTTTTGGCACTGTGTTTGATCATGGGGCCATTTCCTCCACAGTAAAGGTCCAATTAGCAATGATTTCCAATTTCCATGTTGGTCTTGATGGCTCTTCCCTTGCTTCGCATAAACTTTGGAAGACATTTTTACGTGGAACACTTCTATTGAGACCCCCAGTTAAAGATCATACTCCACCATGGGACTGGCTTGCTGCCTTGCAGGTCATTTTAAGCCTAGCCACTTTACCTTTCAAAGGTTGACAATCAAATCCTGTACCTTGGGACTGTGAGGTAAACACCTTAGCCAATATACCAGCCTTTGATGAATGATGAATTGGTATAATCCATTTATAAAAATATGTACAATACATATTTACACACAAGTGCATGCGCATATATATTTTTTGTGTGTTTTATATGTATAGTGTATGTATCTATATAATATACATGTATGTGTGTCTGTATCTATATCTGTATATCTATAGTTATATCTACATATATATATATATATATATATATATATATATATATATATATATATATAGTTCCCATTCAGAAGCCTGAAACATCATAAGCCTGAAAATCAAAATCCTGAAACCAAAAGCCTGAAAATTCAGAATCCTGAAAACTCAAAATCCTGAAAGCCCAAAATCCTGAAAGACCAAAATCCTGAAACTCAAAATCCTGAAAACACAAAATAGACATACTGATGTCATTGTGGCTTTGCTATTGTTTGCCCTGTGGTGTTAGGTCATGCGTTGGGGTCAGGTAAGTGTGCGGTTGGTTTTATTTTAGGGTTAGGGGCGGTTTAAGTGAGTTAGGGTTAGGGCGCAGGTTAGGCATGTATGCAATAGTGACAAATATTGGGGTTAGGGGCAGTTTAAGTGAGTTAGGGTTAGGGCGCGGGTCAGGTGAGTGTGCGATAGTGACGGACCTTAGGGTTAGGGTTAGGGTCAGGGTCAGTTGGTAGATATTAGTGTCTTTATAGTGACATATTAGCATTATTTGTGTTTTCAGGATTTTGGTCTTTCAGGATTTTGGGCTTTCAGGATTTTGAGTTTTCAGGATTCTGAATTTTCAGGCTTTTGGTTTCAGGATTTTGATTTTCAGGCTTATGATGTTTCAGGCTTCTGAATGGGAACCATATATATATATATATATATATATATATCTTTAAGAACAAACAAAAATGCACATAAATAGCTTTTAAATATCAGCTGCAAGCTGAAACTACATACAAAAAATGCACCCACTATGAAGGAATAATTTTGGATATTTAATGGGTTAAATGACATCCAGTACACCAGACACAAACCAGTTTTATTGCTGACTGCAGATTATTCAGTGCAAAATATTAATCTGAATATTTCCTTAAGGGTGGAAGGCATCTTACTCCTAAGGTGGGAAAACTGTTGCACTTCACTACAAAGATCTGTTCTGTATATGCATAGACTACTAAATGTCATGGAGGCACTGAATTGCAGCACAAGACTTTGTAAAAAAATAAACTGAATATATGCTAGATATAAATATAAATATAATAAATTGCAAGCAAACAACACTGAAACACAAGAAGTCGAAAAACTCAAAATGTTTCAATATCCTCTTTGAATGTAGCTCTTGATCTATGTAACAACCCTACAGAGATAAATAGCAATAAATGCACAAGTTCCTGAACTGAAATTCTATAAACTTCAGATGCTTGAAAGACAAATGGACTTAAAAGAAAAAAAAAATTTCTGGGAACAAGCCACATATGACCAGCAACTTAAATTCATGGTCACATCAAATTGAAGAAGGGAAAAATTCCCAAAAGAATGGACTCACTGAAAGTGTATAGTTAGAAATCAGACTGGCAATGTTTAAGTTTGAATATATGGGAGAAGAAAACCATAAATGTATAGATTATAGTTAGTAGAGAGTTTAGAAATTCTGAATACATACAGTATTACAGTGCTAAAATAGTAAGGACGATGTCAACTTCATATGACAATAGCACAACAATGTTATGAAACAGTGATCAGACATCTACACATCAGCATTTTTTCTTCTAGCGCCTATCACAGAACTTCACCTCCCCCTCCTATAAACATGCCACTGCTCACCTCTGTGGGATTCTTACAAAGAGTAAATGCTTTACGATAATGCAATTTCACCATAAATAAACAACTTCTACTTTGCACAAAAATAAAAAGTTTAACTGTCACACTTTTTGATGCACAGTTTCCAGACTAAGTAAAACATAACAGTTGACTAAATGCATTTGAGTATACTCCATTACACAAACCTTCAACCTTTTGCACTACTTAGTCAGTCCTTCAACAAATAAAACATTCAAAAAATTGTGTTGCACCATTATTTAAGATAAGATTATTCATTACAAAAATATTATCCACTAAAAGACAGACAAGTGAACTCACTAACACCAACACCAGAAAATATTGATGACCAAAACTACAAAAAAGTGCAAAATACTAAACAAAATAAAAAAAAAACATGTAAATACAAAGAAAAAAAACTAAAACTGCTTTGAGGTGGTCAAGCTCTCCTGCATACCAGCACTTCCACTACTTCATATATACCAACTCCAAGACTGCATAGTAGTGAGGAAGGGGTATATTCTTATTACATTCTGTAGTGTGATC